>NW_027094334.1:0-121367 GCF_029207755.1 Chamaea fasciata
CGGGAAAATCCCAGAAAAGTGGTGGGAAAATCCCAGAAAAATGGTGGGAAAATCCCAGAGAAATGGCGGGGAAAATCCCAGAAAAGTGACGGGAAAATCCCAGAAAAATGGTGGGAAAATCCCAGAAAAGTGGTGGGAAAATCCCAGAGAATGGCGGGAAAATCCCAGAAAAGTGACGGGAAAATCCCAGAAAAATGGTGGGAAAATCCCAGAAAAGTGGTGGGAAAATCCCAGAAAAATGATGGGAAAATCCCAGAAAAGTGACGGGGAAACCTTTTCCTTTCAGGTCAGCTGAAAGCCGAGCTGGGTAAGGCTGGGAAACCTCGGGAATTCCCAAATTCCCGGGATTTGGGAGGGGGATTAAATGGGAATTCGGGGGGCGGATTGTGGAATTCCTCGATAAAAATGGGAATTTTTCCTTCTTCTCCTAGATTTCTGGGAAGCGCGGAGCCACGCGGGTGAGCCGGAACGAGCTGCTGCTCCGGGATTCCGGGTATTCGGGGTTTCTGGGATTTGGGGATTCCGGGATTTGGGGATTCCGGGATTTGGGGATTTGGGGATTCTGGGATTTTGGGATTTGGGGATTTGGGGATTCTGGGATTTGGGGTTTCTTTGATTTGGGGATTTTGGGGATTCTGGGATTCAGAGATTTGTGAATTTTGGGATTTGGGGATTCTGGGATTTGGGGTTTCTGGGATTTGGGGATTTTGGGGTTCAACAATTATGAGATTTGTGGATTTGGGGATTCTGGGATTCAGGATTTCTATGATTTGGGGAATTTTGGGTTCAGGAATTCAGAGATTTGTGGATTTTGGGATTCAGGGATTAGGAGATTTGGGGATTCTGGGATTCCGGGATTCATGGATTTGGGGGATTCGGGATTCCAGGATTTGGCATTTCTGGGAGTTGGGGATTTTTGGGTTCTGGGATTATGAGATCTGGGGATTTGGGGATTCCGGGATTTGGGGATTTTGGGGTTCAGGGGATCCCTCAGTGATCCCTCAGTGATCGCTGCCGTCCCCGCAGTTCCCGTGGCGCTGGATCCCGAGGCGCGGCCCCCTGGATCTCGGGATCGCTCAGGATCCGCTCCCGATCCCGATCCCGGTGCTGCCGGCGCGGGACCCGCTGGGATCCGGGAAGTTTTACTGGGAGGGTGGAGCTGGGCCGGGAGCGCAGCTGGGCGCTGGGCGTGCTGCGGGACCGTTCCCGGGATTGCGGTGATTCCCGGGATTGCAGTGATTCCCGAGATTTCCCCGGTGATTCCCGGGATTTCCCCGGCGATTCCCGGGATTTCCGCGGCCATTCCCGGGATTTCCAGCTGTGGGCTCTGCGCGGGTCCCACGGGCGGCTCTCCACCGCTGCGGCCGCGCCCTCGGGGAGCAGCGCCGGCACCTGTCGGCGCTCGGGCTGCTCCTGGACCTGGAAAAGGCGCGGCTGGAATTTTCCGACGCGGACAGGATGGATCTGGTGGCCGGGATGCGGCTGGAGGATCCCGCGGGAAGGTTTTTCCCCTTCGTGTCCCGAGGGGAGGAGGGAGCGCTCCGGATCCGGCCCGTGCCGCTGCCCGTGCCGCTGTGAATCCCCGGGGGGGGAAAAAGGGAAGAGGGAAATCTTGGATGGCGGGGGTGGAAAAAGGTGAATGGGAGTGGAGGTGATGTCGTGGAAGTCAAAAAAAAAGGGGAAAGGGAAAGGGAAGGGGAAAGGGAAAGGAAAAGGGAAAGGGAAGGGGAAAGGGAAAGAAAAGGGAAAGGAAAGGGGAAAGGGAAAGGGAAAATGGAAAGGGAAGGGAAAGGGAAAGAAAAGGGAAAGGAAAGGGGAAAGGGAAAGGGGAAAGGGAGGGGAAGGGAAGGGAAGGGAAGGGAAGGGAAGGGAAGGGGAAAGGGAAAGAAAAGGAAAGGGAAAGGGAAAGGGAAAGGAAAGGGAAAGGGAAAGGGAAAGGGAAGGGGAAAGGGAAAGAAAAGGGAAAGGAAAGGGGAAAGGGAAAGGGAAAGGGAAAGGGAAAGGGAAAGGGAAAGGGAAAGGGAAAGGGAAAGGGAAAGAAAAGGGAAAGGAAAGGGGAAAGGGAAAGGGAAAATGGAAAGGGAAGGGAAAGGGAAAGAAAAGGGAAAGGAAAGGGGAAAGGGAAAGGGGAAAGGGAGGGGAAGGGAAGGGAAGGGAAGGGGAAGGGAAGGGAAGGAAGGGAAGGGAAGGGAAGGGAAGGGAAGGAAAGGAAGAAAGGAAAGGAAAGGAAAGGAAAGGAAAGGAAAGGAAAGGAAGGAAAGGAAAGGAAAGGAAAGGAAAGGAAAGGAAAGGAAAGGAAAGGAAAGAAAGGAAAGGAAAGGAAAGGAAAGGAAAGGGGAAAAGAAAAAGGAAAAAGACCACGAAAAAATAGGTGGGAATAAGCGAAATTCCCCAAAATTAAAGGGGAAAGGTGAAAAAAATTAAGGAGAAAGGGAAGGGGAAAAAAACCATAAAAAAATAAAAAGTTTTTTGTAAAGAAGGGACCATGGGGCAGGGAAAGGTAAAATGAAAAGGGAAAAGGGGATGGGAAAAAAAAGGGAAAAGGGGGGAAAGGGGGGTAAGAGGAGGGGAGGGGAAAAGGGGGAAAGGGAGGGGAGAGGAAAATGGGGAAAAAGAGGAAAAGAGGGGAAAGAGGGAAAGGAAAGGGGAAGGGAAAAGGAAAGAAAGAAAAAAATGTGGGAATAGGCAAAATTCCCCAAAATAAAAGGGGGAAGATGGAAAAAAAAAAAAAAGGAGAAAGGGAGGAAAAGGAAAAAAAAAAACCCACCAAAATTAAACAAAGAAACAACAAGAAAACCCCCCAAAAAATCCCCCATCCCCAAAAAAGGAAAAAGTAAAAAAAAAAAAAAGGAGGGAGCGTGGAAAAAAAAAAAAGATGGAAGAAGTGGAAAAGGTGAAGTGAAAAGGGAAAAGGGGGACGGCAAAAAAGAAAGGAAAAGGGAAAAAAAAAGGGAAAAAGGAAAGAGGAGGGGGAAGGAAATAAGTGGGGAAAAGGAAAAGAGGAAAAAAGGGGGGAAAGGAAAAGGAAAAAGGAAAAGGAGAAGGGAAAAGGTTGGGCACATTCTCCCGGATTTTTTTTTTGTACGGAGAAATGAACTAAAGCTGTTCTAACGGGGGAAAAATAAAACATCAAATGGCGATTTTGAAAACTTTTCCCTGACACTTGGCCTCGCAGAACTCGCGGCAGGAAAAGGAGGAAAAAGAGGGAGTTTTGTCCAAAACTGGAGTTAATTCGGCCTTTCTTCCCCGGGGGGGGTCGGGGGGGTCCCTTTGTGTCCCCCTCCCCCGCTTTGCCCCCCCCCCGATCTTTCTCGCGCTCCCATTGGCTCGCGGCGCTGTCAATCACTCCCCACAGCTAGCCCGGAGCAGGGGCGTGCCCTCCCGCCTGTGCCCCGCCTCTTTGCCTCACCTCTCCCTCCCATTGGCTGGCCTCGCTGTCAATCCTAGCCGCCGCTTCCCGCCCACGTGTGGGCGTGGCCTCGCGGAGATCGACAGCGCGCTCGCCCAATGAGGGGCGGAGCCTCGCCGCCTCTCCGACGTACGGCGGGGCCGGGGGGGGGGGGGGGGAAATTTGGGGAGGGGGGGAGAAATTTGGGGGGCTGGGGACCCCCGGGACCCCCCCCGGAACCCCCCCGGGACCCCCCGGGACCCCCCCGGGACCCTCCGGGGGCGGGGGCCGGGCCCGGCCCGCTCCGGCCCTTTGTGTCGGCGAGCGGCGGGCGAGGGGCCGGGAGCGGCTCGGGGGGGGCCGCGGGAGGGGACCCCCAGGTTTGAGCGGGGGCCGGGGGGCTGCCGACCCCCGGGGCTTGGGGGGGCCGGGGAGGGGACCCCAAATCTGGGGGGGGCTTGCGGGGCCGGGGGGCTCCGCGACCCCCAGGTTTGAAAATGGGGGAGGAGGGGGGGCGGGACCCCGGGTCTGGGGGGCTGTGGGACCCCCAGGATGGGGGGACGGGACCCCGGGTCTGGGGGGCTGTGGGACCCCCAGGATGGGGGGGGCAGGACCCCGGGTTTGGGGGGGCTGTGGGACCCCCAGGATGGGGGGGCAGGACCCCGGGTTTGGGGGGCTGTGGGACCCCCAGGATGGGGGGGCAGGACCCCGGGTTTTGGGGGGCTGTGGGACCCCCAGGATGGGGGGACGGGACCCCGGGTCTGGGGGCTGTGGGACCCCCAGGATGGGGGGACGGGACCCCGGGTTTGGGGGCTGTGGGACCCCCAGGATGGGGGGGCGGGACCCCGGGTTTGGGGGCTGTGGGACCCCCAGGATGGGGGGACGGGACCCCGGGTTTGGGGGGCTGTGGGACCCCCCAGGATGGGGGGGGCGGGACCCCGGGTTTTGGGGGCTGTGGGACCCCCAGGATGGGGGGACGGGACCCCGGGTTTGGGGGGCTGTGGGACCCCCAGGATGGGGGGGCGGGACCCCGGGTTTGGGGGCTGTGGGACCCCCAGGATGGGGGGACGGGACCCCGGGTTTGGGGGGCTGTGGGACCCCCAGGATGGGGGGACGGGACCGCGGGTTTGGGGGGGCTGTGGGACCCCAGGATGGGGGGACGGGACCCCGGGTCGGGGGGGCTGTGGGACCCCCAGGATGGGGGGGGCGGGACCCCGGGTTTGGGGGGCTGTGGGACCCCCAGGATGGGGGGGGCAGGACCCCGGGTTTGGGGGGCTGTGGGACCCCCAGGATGGGGGGACGGGACCCCGGGTTTGGGGGGCTGTGGGACCCCCAGGATGGGGGGGGCAGGACCCCGGGTTTGGGGGGCTGTGGGACCCCCAGGATGGGGGGACGGGACCCCGGGTTTGGGGGCTGTGGGACCCCCAGGATGGGGGGACGGGACCCCGGGTTTGGGGGCTGTGGGACCCCCAGGATGGGGGGGCGGGACCCGGGTTTGGGGGGGCTGTGGGACCCCCCAGGATGGGGGGGCAGGACCCCGGGTTTGGGGGCTGTGGGACCCCCATTTTGGGGGGGGTTCAGGGCCTGAAGGGGGGGGTCCGGGACCCCCAGGTTGGGGGGGGCTGCGGGGGTCGCGACCCACATCTGCGGGGGGGTTTGGGGTGGGGGGGGGGAGGGGCAGGACCCCAATTCGGGAGTTCGCCATGGACTCCGGGAGCTGGGAATGGGGGGGAGGGGGGCGGCATTCCAAAAGTCCGGGGATTTTGGGGGGGGGGAACAACCAAAAAAACGCCTGGAATGGGAATACTGGGGGGCAGGAGGGGGTGAGGGGGGGGGAATCTTTCCTTCACCCCCCCCCCCCCTCCCCAAGATCCACATCGCGATATTCTCTGGGTCGGGCGGGGGGGGGCGGTGTGGGGATCAGTCACGACAGAGCCCGGCAGGATGGAGACGCCCCCCTCCCCACCCGCGCTGGCGGCTGCGACCCCCCGCAGGAGCGCCGGGACGGCGGGCAGTGGGGCGCCGCGCCTCGTCCCGACCCTTCCCGGTGCTGTTTCCCGGTGCTGTTCCCGGTGCTGTTCCCGGTGCTGTTCCCGGTGCCGTTCCCGGTGCTGCTCCCGGTTGCTGCTCCCGGTGCTGCTCCCGGCGCTGTTCCCGGTGCTGCTCCCGGTGCTGTTCCCGGTGCTGTTCCCGGCGCTGTTCCCGGTGCTGCTCCCGGTGCCGCTCCCGGTGCTGCTCCCGGTGCTGTTCCCGGTGCTGTTCCCGGTGCTGTTCCCGGTGCTGCTCCCGGCGCTGTTCCCGGTGCTGCTCCCGGCGCCGCTCCCGGTGCCGTTCCCCGGTGCCGCTCCCGGCGGTGCCGGCACCGAACTGCGGCGCCTGCGGTTCCGCCAGTTCCGCTACCAAGAGGCGGCGGGCCCGCGGGACGCGTGGCAGAGGCTGCGGGAGCTGTGCCGCCGCTGGCTGCGGCCCGAGGAGCGCAGCAAGGAGCAGATGCTGAGCTGCTGCTGCTCGAGCAGTTCCTCAGCATCCTGCCCGAGGACAATCCAGAGCTGGGTGTGGGTGCGGCACCCCGAGTCGTGCGCGCAGGCCGTGGCTTTGGCCGAGAGCTTCCAGCAGGGCGCGGGAGATGCCGCCGGGATTTGGGAGCGGCAGGTGGGAGCCGGGATTCTCGGGGTTCTCCCGAAGTGGGAATTCTGTTGTGTTCCGCGCGTTCCGTCCCGTCCCTGCCGTGGGATTCTGAGCTCGCCGCCCCCCCAAAAACAAACCCCAAACCCACCCAAAGGTGGGACTGGAAAGGGGGGAGCGTGGGGGCCTAAAGCCCCCCGGCGGCTTTGGGGGGGTCCTGGGCGTCCAGAAGGATTTTGGGGGTCTCCAGCGCCCAAATTCCCTCCGAAGCTTTTGGGGGTCCCGTGCCCCCCAGATCCCCTCTGGGGATCCTGGGAACCCAAAAGCTTTTTAGAGCTTTTGGGGGTCCCGTGTCCCAAAATCCCCTCGGCAGCTTTTAGGGGTCCTGGGAACCCAAAACCCCTCAGCGTCTTTTGGGGATCCCCCACACCCCAAACTCTGAGACTTTTTGGGGGGTCCCACACCCCCAAATCCCCTCTGGGGACCCCCAGCACCCAAACCCCTTTTGGAGCCTTTGGGGGTCCCGTGTCCCCAGGTGACCCTGCGGGTCAAGGTGGAGGACGTGGCCCCCGGGGACCTGGAGGACCCCGGAGATTTGGGGGTCCCCCCGAGCCCCCCGTCGGAGCCCCCCCGGGAGGAGGCGGCGGCTGAGGACGAGGAGCCGCGGGAAGGAGATGCCGGGACGGGGCAGGAGATCCTCGGGCCGCCCCAAAAACGGGGTGAGGGGCGAGTGAGAGGGAGCTCGGAGGTGCTGGGACCCCGAAATCATCTCAGTGGCCCCAAAAATCATCTCCCGGGGGGGTCAAAAATCATCTCAGTGGACCAGAACTCCAAATCCTGGGGTCAAAACCCATCACAATGGACCAAAAACCATCTCCTGGGCTCCAAAAATCATCTCCTGGGCTCCAAACCATCTCCTGGGCTCCAAACCCTCTCCTGGGCTCCAAACCATCTCCTGGGCTCCAAACCCTCTCCTGGACTCCCAAACCATCTCCTGGGCTCCAAACCCTCTCCTGGGCTCCAAACCCTCTCCTGGACTCCCAAACCATCTCCTGGGCTCCAAACCCTCTCCTGGGCTCCAAACCATCTCCTGGGGCTCCAAACCCTCTCCTGGGACTCCAAACTATCTCCAGGGCTCCAAACCATCTCCAGGGCTCCAAACCATCTCCTGGGGCTCCAAACCATCTCCTGGGCTCCAAACCCTCTCCTGGGCTCCCAAACCATCTCCTGGGCTCCAAACCCTCTCCTGGGGCTCCAAACCATCTCCTGGGGCTCCAAACCATCTCCTGGGGCTCCAAACCCTCTCCTGGGCTCCAAACCATCTCCTGGGCTCCAAACCCTCTCCTGGGGCTCCAAACCATCTCCTGGGGCTCCAAACCATCTCCTGGGCTCCAAACCCTCTCCTGGGGCTCCAAACCATCTCCTGGGCTCCAAATCATCTCCTGGGGCTCCAAGCCATCTCCTGGGCTCCAAACCCTCTCCTGGGGCTCCAAACCATCTCCTGGGGCTCCAAACCATCTCCTGGGCTCCAAATCATCTCCTGGGGCTCCAAACCATCTCCTGGGGCTCCAGACCATCTCCTGGGGCTCCAAACCATCTCCTGGGCTCCAAACCCTCTCCTGGGGCTCCAAGCCATCAGAGGTCCATCCTCACTCTTTCCCCATGTCCTCCCCGGGCGGGTGTGGGCGGTCAGCGGTCGGAGCTGACCGCAGCCGGCGGCCGGAGCCCGGCCGTTCCCCTTGGACCTTCTCCTTTCCCCCCCAGACGCCACGCCGGCGGCGGAGCCGCCCGTTCCCCAGCCGCACGGCCCGTCCGGCGCGGCCCCCGGTCGCCGAGCCCCGCGGGGCCCCCCCGAGGCCCGCCCGTACCCCTGCGGCCAGTGCGGCAAGGCCTTCGGCCGCCTGACCCACCTGAGGACGCACGAGCGGACGCACACGGGCGCCAAGCCCTACGGCTGCGGCCAGTGCGGCAAGCGCTTCGGCCACCTGTCCACGCTGACCACGCACCGGCGGCTGCACACGGGCGAGCGGCCCTACGGCTGCGGCGCCTGCGGCAAGAGCTTCACCAACCCCTCGGACCTGGGCAAGCACCGGCGCTCGCACACGGGCGAGCGGCCGTACCCGTGCCCGGCCTGCGGGAAACGCTTCAGCCAGCGCTCCAACCTGGCCATGCACGGCCGCAGCCACACGCAGGAGCGGCCCTACCCGTGCCGCGCCTGCGGCAAGAGCTTCAAGTACCTGGCGGACCTGCGGGTGCACGAGCGCTCGCACACCGGCGAGAGGCCCTTCCCCTGCGGCCGCTGCGGGAAGGGCTTCAGCAACAAGTCCTCGCTGGCCCGGCACGCGCGGATCCACGCCAGGGACAAGTGATGGTGGGGGGAGGCGGTGGTGGGGCCGTGGGAGCGTGGTGGGCGCAGGTCTTGGCTGGCCTGGAGGTGGTGTCCCCCCAGGAGATGTCCTGAGGTGGGTCAAACACGGATGAGGACGGACGTGAGATGATGTTTGGTTGGCTCCGTGATCCCGTTCCCTGCTCCCGGAGATCCAGCAGGAGTGGTGGGATCAGGACTGTGGACACCCCCGTGACCTGGTGGCTCCCAAAGATCCCACAGGGGTGGTGGGATGTCCCCCATGACCTGGTGGCTCCCAAAGATCCCACAGGGGTGGTGGGATGTCCCCCATGACCTGGTGGCTCCGTGATCCCGTTCCCTGCTCCCGGAGATCCAGCAGGAGTGGTGGGATCAGGACTGTGGACACCCCCGTGACCTGGTGGCTCCCAAAGATCCCACAGGGGTGGTGGGATGTCCCCCGTGACCTGGTGGCTCCGTGATCCCATTCCCTGCTCCCGGAGATCCAGCAGGAGTGGTGGGATCAGGACTATGGACACCCCCGTGACCTGGTGGCTCCCAAAGATCCCACAGGGGTGGTGGGATGTCCCCCGTGACCTGGTGGCTCCGTGATCTCGTTCCCTGCTCCCGGAGATCCAGCACGGGTGGTGGCACCGTGGCCATTGACACCTCCGTGACCTGGTGGCTCCCAAAGATCCCACAGGGGTGGTGGGATGTCCCCCATGACCTGGTGGCTCCCAAAGATCCCACAGGGGTGGTGGGATGTCCCCCATGACCTGGTGGCTCCCAAAGATCCCACAGGGGTGGTGGGATGTCCCCCATGACCTGGTGGCTCCCAAAGATCCCACAGGGGTGGTGGGACGTCCCCCATGACCTGGTGGCTCCACAATCCCATTCCCAGCTCCCAAAAACCCCACACGGGTGCTGGGACGTCCCCCATGACCTGGCGCCTCCACGATCCCATTTTCCGCCCCCAGACATTTGGGGTGTCCCCAAATCCCTCCTTCCCCCTCCCAGGAAAATTCACGGCGTCCCCAAATCCCTGCCCCCATCCCCAGCTCCCTGGACCCCTTCGGAATGCCGGGACCCCCAGGCTCTCGCTCCCTGCCCAGCCTGGATTGTCCCAGGGATCCCCCCGAAAATCCCGGATGTTCCCTACCCCTCTCTGGCATTGGAATTGGTTTTTTTTCTTTTTTTTTTTTCCTTGAATTTTGGGATTTTTTTTCTCCCCCCTCCCGAGTTCTCCAGGCGCGCCCCCACCCCTGAGATCCCTTGGATTTTTTTTTTTTCCCCCCTCCCATTTTTTCCTTATCCCCTTTTGCTCTTCCCAAATCCCTTTCTCGGCCGGAAAATGGGGAATTCGGATGGAAAACGTCGCGTTTTTCCCGCGTCGTCGTTCCGGGCAGGGATGAAAGTTCTGCCACAAAAAAAAACCCCCAAAATACGGGAGAAAAAACCAAACCCGGGGATTTTCCTGGATTCCGCATCCTTGCTGGAGGTTTTTTTTTGGGGGGGGGGGCAGAAAACGGGAAATTTAAGTGGAAAAGGCCAATTTTTTTTTTTTTTTTTTTTCAGACAGGGGACAAAGATTGGGGAGAAAAAGCCCCAAAAAAACCGCGACAGATTTTCCTGAATTTTTTGGGTGGCGCTTGAGGGGTTTTTTGGGAGGAGAAACAAAGAAATTCCGCCAGATTTCCCGGCGTTGTTCCAGACGGGGAGCCAAAATTACCAGGGGAAAAAAGAAAATCCCGGAACCCAAAGGGTTTCATGGTGGTGTTGGATTCCCGGGGGAGGAAAAGAAGGAGAGAAACCAGAAAACCGCGTTTGCCTGCGCTTGGGGGTGACGTTTATGCCGTAAAAGCCGGAAACGCGGGAAAACCGCAGCGACGCCGAGCGTTCCCATGAGTCCAGATGGACTGGGGTGGACTGGGATGGAACTGGGATGGAACTGGGGTGGACTGGGAGGGACTAGGATGGACTGGGAGGGACTGGGATAGACTGGGAAGGACTGGGAGGGACTGGGAGGGACTGGGAGGGACTGGGGTGTACTGGGGTGGACTGGGAGGGACTGGGATGGACTGGGGTGTACTGGGGTGGACTGGGAGGGACTGGGATGGACTGGGATGGACTGGGAGGGACTGGGATGGACTGGGATGGACTGGGAGGGACTAGGATGGACTGGGAGGGACTGGGAGGGACTGGGATGGACTGGGGTGGACTGGGAGGGACTGGGATGGACTGGGATGGACTGGGAGGGACTGGGGTGTACTGGGATGGACTGGGAGGGACTGGGAGGGACTGGGATGGACTGGGATGGACTGGGGTGTACTGGGATGGACTGGGATGGACTGGGACGGACTGGGAGGGACTGGGAGGGACTGGGGTGTACTGGGATAGACTGGGATGGACTGGGATGGACTGGGATGGACTGGGATGGACTGGGAGGGACTGGGGTGTACTGGGATGGACTGGGAGGGACTGGGAGGGACTGGGATGGACTGGGATGGACTGGGAGGGACTGGGGTGTACTGGGATGGACTGGGATGGACTGGGACGGACTGGGATGGACTGGGACGGACTGGGACGGACTGGGATGGACTGGGATGGACTGGGATGGACTGGGAGGGACTGGGAGGGACTGGGATGGACTGGGGTGGACTGGGATGGACTGGGAGGGACTGGGAGGGACTGGGAGGGACTGGGAGGGACTGGGAGGGACTGGGATGGACTGGGGTGGACTGGGATGGACTGGGATGGACTGGGAGGGACTAGGATGGACTGGGAGGGACTGGGAGGGACTGGGATGGACTGGGGTGGACTGGGATGGACTGGGATGGACTGGGAGGGACTAGGATGGACTGGGAGGGACTGGGATGGACTGGGGTGGACTGGGATGGACTGGGACGGACTGGGGTGTACTGGGATGGATTGGAACAGGCTGGGATGGACTGGGACGGACTGGGGATGGGATCTGGGATTTTTTGTGGCCGACCAGCGGGATCGGCCGTTACTCGGGGCACGGCGGGAGCTCGCCGAGCGGCCGGCAGCGCTCCAGGCCGGCGCGCACCCCGCCGACGGCGCGGCTCCAGGCGCGGCCGGCGATGACCACGCGGTGCGGGCTGCCGGAGCGGAACCGGCGGGTCAGGAGGGCCGAGAAGGGGACGCGGATCTCCCGGCGGAGGCCGCGGAGCACCGCCGAGCACTCGGAGCGCGCCGGCACGTCCAGGAGCACGCGGTGCTGCCGCGACACGAAGCGGGCGGCGCTGGCCCCGCCGGCCCAGGGCACGGAGGTGACGTTGCCCAGGTGCCACCCGCCTCGCTCGGAGGGGACCGGCGGCGCCGCCAGCAGCAGCCCGTGCGCCGCCGCCAGCGCCGGCAGCTCCGCGCTCCAGCCGTGCTCCACCTCGCCGGCCTCCTCCAAGGTGACGGCTTTCGGGCTGGCCTGCGGTAGGGATTTATTAATGATTTAGAAGGGTAACGAATGAGGGGGTTTATTTTATTTTTTCGATGGTACCAGAGGGGTAAGAATGGATTTTTTTTGGTTTGGGGTTTTTCTTTTGTAACGCTTAAGCCACCAAGCCCGAAGCTATGGGAAAGGGTGAGGGGTCACCTCGTGACGCTTTTAAGAAAATAAACCCGTTAACTTTCCGTTTTCTTATCCAACTGAAAAGAACCAGGGGGGAAAAAAAAAAAAAAAACCTCAAAAGGAAAATTTACACCCGTGTTACCAGACACCCGCAAAATAAATCTACCGGGCAAGACGATCGGGGATCCTGGGATCAAAAAATAAAAGTTTGATTCCCATCTATTGAATATTAATAAGGCAGAAGTCCTAAAAGGGGCAGACCCGGTGCCAAGTCCCGCCCTCGGCCGAGCCGCTTGGTTTATTCCGCCTCCTACCTCGTCTATTTTTTTTTTAATTTTTTTTTAATTTCTATTAAACTTATGAAATCCTAAATGAGAGCGGGAGTTGTTGTTTTGTTGTTTTTTTTTCCCCACACCTGGCACGCCTCGTTCCTCAGCACCGCCTCGGCCAGCACCGCCGTGGGCTCGGAGCTCTCCAGCGCCGCGCTGCCGTTGTAGGACACGTTGGCGATGGTGACGCCCACCTCGCCCTGCCGGACCACCAGCACCTTCAAACGTTGATTTTGAAGAATTAAAGACTTCAGTTAAACCAGACAGATAAAACCGCTCGGGGTGGGCAGAACCACAGAGCGCCTCACGCCGGCCGGAGCGGGTTCCGCCTCGTCACCGCAATTCCAACAGCACTCGACAGACGGACACCCCGAGACCACGGGCACAGCGGGTTTTCCCGGGGATTTTCGCGGGGATGGAAGGCCCAGCTGAACACAATCTGACCACAATCCGACCACAATCCAAAGACAATCCAAACACAATCCGAACACAATCTGACCACAATCTGAGCACAGTCTGAACACAATGCGAACACAATCCAAACACAATCCAAACACAATCCGAACACAATCCAAACACAATCCGAACACAATTGGAACACAATCGGAACACAATCGGAACACAATCTGACCACAATCCAAAGACAATCCAAACACAATCCGAACACAATCCGAGCACAATCCGACCACAATCCAAACACAATCCGACCACAATCCGAACACAATCCGAGCACAATCCGAACACAATCCGAACACAATCCGAACACAATCCGAACACAATCCAAACCAATCCGAACACAATCCAAACACAATCCAAACACAATCCGAACACAATCCGAACACAATCCAAACACAATCCGAACACAATCCAAACACAATCCGACCACAATCCAAACACAATCCAAACACAATCCGAGCACAATCCGACCACAATCCAAACACAATCCGACCACAATCCAAACACAATCCGACCACAATCCAAACACAATCCGAGCACAATCCGACCACAATCCAAACACAATCCGAGCACAATCCGACCACAATCCAAACACAATCGGAACACAATCTGACCACAATCTGAGCACAGTCTGAACACAATCCGACCACAATCCCACCACAATCCGACCACAATCCCACCACAATCCCACCACAATCCGACCACAATCCCACCACAATCCCACCACAATCCCACCACCTCGTCCCCCGCGCCGTTCACGGCGAGCCCGCCCGCCCGGAGCCGCCCTCCGCCCCGGCGTTAACAAGGAGCCGCTCTCCTCACCTGGTACCACTTGTACCACACCTCGCCGCCGTCCACGGCCACGAAGAGCGCCTGCAGCTCCCGCGACGCCTTGCCCAGCCCCTCGGGGCTGCGGCCCACCAAGCCGTCGCCGCCGGGGCAGCCCCGCACGGCGCCCTCCGGGACGCCGCCGAACGACGTGTCCACCCACTCGAGCGCCTCGAAGCCGCCGGGGTTGAGCAGCAGCTGGAAGTCGGCGCCGCGCAGCTCCGCCTCGCCCCAGGTGAACACGCACCAGGGCCCGCGGCCCGGCTCGAAGGAGCCCAGGTGGCAGCCCGGCGTCAGGCACACGAACTCGGTGAGGCCCGAGCGCTCGTTGCGGCTGGACACGGCGTCGGCCGGGAGCCGGCCCCGGAACGGAGCCCAGCGCAGCCAGGAGGGCGGCGGCTCCGAGCGAGGGCACCGGGGAACCGGCCCCGAGGGAGCTGGAACGGCGAGAGGAGGGAACTGGGATATACTGGGATGGACTGGGAGGGACTGGGAGGGAACTGGGAGGGACTGGGAGGGAACTGGGATATACTGGGATGGACTGGGAGGGACTGGGAGGGAACTGGGAGGGAACTGGGAGGGACTGGGAGGGAACTGGGATGGACTGGGAAGGATTGGGATGGACTGGGACGGACTGGGGTGTACTGGGATAGACTGGGAGGGACTGGGATGGACTGGGATGGACTGGGATGGACTGGGATGGACTGGGAGGGACTGGGAGGGACTGGGAGGGAACTGGGACTGGGAGGGAACTGGGATATACTGGGATATACTGGGAGGGACTGGGAGGGACTGGGAGGGACTGGGAGGGAACTGGGAGGGACTGGGAGGGAACTGGGATATACTGGGATATACTGGGAGGGACTGGGAGGGACTGGGAGGGACTGGGAGGGAACTGGGATATACTGGGATGGACTGGGAGGGACTGGGATATACTGGGATGGACTGGGAGGGACTGGGAGGGAACTGGGAGGGAACTGGGAGGGAACTGGGAGGGACTGGGAGGGAACTGGGAGGGACTGGGATATACTGGGATGGACTGGGATGGACTGGGAGGGACTGGGAGGGACTGGGAGGGAACTGGGAGGGACTGGGAGGGAACTGGGATATACTGGGATGGACTGGGAGGGACTGGGAGGGAACCGGGATATACTGGGATGGACTGGGAAGGAACTGGGAGGGAACTGGGATATACTGGGATGGACTGGGAGGAACTGGGAGGGAACTGGGAGGGACTGGGATGGGACTGGAAGAGGACTGGGATATACTGGGAAGGTACTGGGATATATCGGGAGGGGCCTGGGCCGTACTGGGCCATACTGGGCCATACTGGATCGGCTCTGTGCCAGGACTCACCGGGGAGCTCCGCGCGACTCCTGCCCGGGGCCGGCTCCACCGGAATTCCCGAAATTCCCGCGCCAAGCGCCAGGAGGGCCAAGAACTTGGGGGGGGGGGGGAAAGGGGGGAGGGGGGACCCGGGGGGGGGGGGGGGGGGGCGTCATTTTCCCCCACCCCAAATCCCAAAATCCCCAAATCCCCAAATCCCCCAAATCCCAAAATCCCCAAATCCCCCAAATCCCCAAATCCCCAAATCCCCAAATCCCCCAAATCCCCAAATCCCCAAATCCCCAAATCCCCAAATCCCCACATCCCCCAGGGAAAGGGCACGGCCTCTCCCAATTCCTTTTTCCTGATTTAATTCCGATAATTTAATTTTTTTTTTTTCATAGAATTGTTTAAAAAACCTGCGATTTCTGGGCTGTGAGGAAAAAAATTCCCCTTTTTTTCCTTTTCTTTTTTCTTTTTTTGCCCTTTTTTTCTTTTTTTTCCCTTCCCTTTTTTCTCTTTTTTCCCCCTTTTCTCCCTTTTTTCCTCTTTTTTTTCTTTTTTCCTTTTTTCTCTTTTCCCCCTTTTTTTCTCTTTTTTTGCCTTTTTTCTCTTTTTCCTCTTCTCTTTTTTCCTTTTTTTCCTTTTTTCTTTTTCCTTTTTTTTTTTCTTTTTTCTTTTTTCCTCTTTTTTCCCTTTTTTCTTTTCTCCCTTTATTTTCTTTTTTAACTTTCCCTTTTTTTGTTTTTTCTTTCCTATTTTTTTTTTCCTTTTCTTTCCCCCCCCCCCCCAAAAAAAATGGTTTAAAATTTCCCAGGATATTCCCGAAGAGATCCAGCCATACCTGGAGCGGCGGCATCGCTCCGGAGCCTGCGGAAAAATCCGGGATTTTCCTCAAAAATCGCATCAACGCTCCCCAAAATCCACATCTCGGGGTCCTTTCTCCCAAAATCCTCATTTTTTGTTCCTCCCTCCAAATTTTGGGGTTCCCCAAATCCCAAACTCCAAATTTTGGGGCTCCCCCTCCCCAAATCCACATTTTGGGATTCCCAGCCTCCAAATTTTGGGGTCCTGTCTCCTTAAATCCACATTTTTTGGGTTCCCCCCTCCGAATTTCGGGGCTCCCCTTCCCACAAATCCACATTTTCATATTCCCAAACTCCACATTTCGGGGTTCTCCAGTTCCCAAATCCAAATTTCGGGGTTTTCCTCCCCAAATCCAAATTTTGGGGCTCCCCAAACTCCAGATTTTGGCGTTTCCCAACTCCCAGCTCCACATTTCGCGGTCCCCGTTCCCAAACTCCACATTTTGGGGTTTGAAGGACCCAAAATCTAAATCTTGGCGTTCCCCCCTTTCCAAAATCCGAATTTTGGGGTTTTCCTTCCCAAAATCCACATTTTTGGGGCTCCCAGATCCACGTTTTTGGGTCCCTTTTTCTAAAATTCCCGTTTTTTTTTGTTCCCCCCCTCCGAATTTCGGGGCTCCCCTTCCCAAAAATCCACATTTTGCTGTTCCCAAACTCCACATTTCGGGGTTCTCCAGTTTCCCAGATCCAAATTTTGGGGTTTTCCTTCCCAAATCCCCATTTTGGGGCTCCCCAAACTCCAGATTTTGGGGTCCCTCCTCACCTGTGCTCGCGCTCCCAGGTCAATCCCTTTTTTTTTTTTTGGGGTGTTCTCAGTTGATTTGGATTTTTCTCGTGTGAACCGAGCCCAAAAAACGCCCCCAAAACCTCCACAGGAAAAACGTCAAAAATGCAAAAAAAGGCAAAAAAACCCCCCGAGACAAACCAAAAAAGGGAAGTGGGAATTTTTTTTCCGCTTTCTGGGGATTTTTCACTTCGCTTTTCGGGGTTTGTTTTAAAATTCAGGCCCCGAAAAGGTGAAAAAAAAAAAAAAACAAAACCAAAACCCAAAACCAAAAATGCCGCCAAGAAATCGGAGATTTTGGGAGGAATCCAGAAATTCTTGGTTTTCCCACGGGGGAGGTTTTTTAAAAAAATCTTTTGTTTTAAGAAATGAACTTCAAAAATGAACCAAAACACCCCAAAAATGAGCCAAACACCCCAAAAAATGAACCCAAACATCCCAAAAATGAACCAAAACATCCCAAAAATGAACTAAAACACCCCAAAATGAGCCACGACACCCCAAATGAACCAAAACACCCCAAAATGAACCCGGACAGCCCAAAAATGAATCGAAACACCCCAAAAAATGAAACAAAACACCCCAAAAATGAACCCACGCACCACACAATTAACCCAGACACCCCAAAAATGAGCCAAAACACCCCAAAAATGAACCAAAACACGCAAAAAATTACCCCAAACACCCCAAAAATGAACCCAGACACGCAAAGAAATGAACAAAAACACCCCCAAATTGAGCCAAAACACCCCAAAATGAACCAAAATACCCCAAAAATGAACCAACCCCCCCAAATGACCTAAACGTCTCAAAAATGAGCCCAAACACCCCAAAAATGAAGCCAAAACACGCCCCAAATGAACCCAAACACGCAAAAAATGAACTAAAACAGCCCGAAAATGAGCCAAAACGCCCCAAAATGAACCCGGACAGCCCCAAACCCACAGACAGACCCGAAACATCCCCCAACCGAACCAAAACCCCGCGAAACGACCCCAAAATCACCCCAGAGATTTTCCCCCCCCCCCCCAAAAAAAAAACAAACAACCCAGGAGATTCTGAAAATTCTAAATTTTGGGGTTTTTTTTTTTTTTTTCCCACCCGAAAACGGCCCCTCCCACCCGCCAAGATCCCAAATTGATCCAGAACTGCCCCGAAAAACCCCCAAATTACCCCAAAATTATCCCGAAATCTCCGAAAGGACCCCCCAGCGCCCCCCCACCACGCCCTCCCAGCGCTCCCAGTCCCAAACTGGGAAGGAACCGGAGCAGCCGCAGGTCCAAGGAAACTTTATTGGGGGGAAAAGGGGGGGAACCCCAAAAACGGGGGGAAAAACCCCAAAAACGGGAGAAAGACACAAAAAAAAAGGGGAATTCACCCCGAAAGTAGTGTCAGCGCCCCAAAAAATGGGGGGAAAGACCCCCGGGGGGTCCGAAAGCCCTAAAAAAGGGGGAAATCCCAAAAAAAAAGGGGGGAAATCCCCAAAAAAAGGGAAAATTCCAAAACCGGGGGAGAAATTCCAAAAAAATAGGGGGAAAATCCCAAATAAAAGGGGGGGAAATCCCAAAAAAGGGGGAAATCCCAAAAAAAAGGGGGAAAAAATCCCCCAAAAGGGGGAAAATCCCAAAACCAGGGGGGAGAGCTCAAATAAAGGGGGAAAATCCCAAAAAAAAAAGAGTGAAGATCCCAAAAAAGGGGGAAAATCCCAAATAAAGGGGGGAAGATCCCAAATAAAAGGGGAAATCCCAAAATAAAGGGGAAAATCCCCCCCAAAAAAGGGGGAGATCCCAAAAAAAAGGGGGAAAATCCCAAATAAAGGGGGGAAATCCCAATGTGGGGGGGTCAGACTCCAAAATCCACCCGGAAAATGGGAATAAAGGGGGAAAATTCCCCCCCCCAGGATGGCAAAAAAATCCTGAAAAAAATCTTAAATAAAGGAGGAGAATCACAAATAAAGAGTGGAGATCTGAACAAATAAAGGGGGAGAATCCCAAAAAAAGGGGGGAAGTCCCAAAAAGGAGGAAAATCCCAAAAAAAAGGGGGAAAAGTCCCATTTTGGGATGCGGTCAGAATCCCAAAACCGCCCCAAAAAATCAGAATAAAGGGGGAAAATCCCCCCCCGGGATGGCCCAAAATCCCAAAAAAACGGGGTGAAATCCCCCCGAAACGGGAGGAAATCCTAAAATTGGAGAGAAATCCCAAAAAAAAAGGGAGGGAAATCTCAAAAAAAAATGGGGGAAAATCCCAAAAAATGGGGGGAAATCCCAAAAAATGGGGGAAAATCCCAAAAAATGGGGGAAATCCCAAAAAATGGGGGGAAATCCCAAAAAAAAGGGGAAAATCCCAAATAAAAGGGGGAAAATCCCATTTTGGGGCGAGGTCAGAATCCCAAAACCACTCCAAAAACCACTCAAAAAAAAAAAAATCGGAATAAAGATGGAGAAATCCCGGAAAAAAAAAAAAGGCAAAAAAAAAAAAAAAAAAAAGGGGAGGGGAAAATCCCGAATAAAAGCGGGAATCCCCCCCAAAACGGGGATAAATCCCCAAATTCCGGGGAAATCCCGAATCCGAGTTGGGTTTTTCAGTCCCGGCGCAGGTTCTTGAGCCGCTCCTCCAGGTCGGCGTCGGCGTCGGCCAGAGCGGCTCCGGCGGGCTCGGCCCCGGCGCGGCCCTCCCCGGCCGCCAGCGACCCCCCCGGGGCCGGCAGCGCTGGGGACGGGGGACAGGGACACTCAGGGGACATCGGGGACACCCCCAAAAAAAATTCCCAAAAAAATCCCACAGAAATCCCCCCGAAAACGAGCCCGAAACGGCCGGAAACGCCCCGGCGAAAAGTCACTGAAATCTGCCCCAAAATGTCACTGAAATCTGCCCCAAATCCCCCCAGAATTCACCAAAATCCCCCAATTGCCCCAAAAATTTCCAAAATTCCCCCAAAAAACCCAAAATCCCCCCCAAAAATCCCCCCAAAAACGAGCCCGAAACGGCCGGAAACGCCCCGGCGAAAAGTCACCGAAATCTGCCCCAAAATGTCACTGAAATCTGCCCCAAATCCCCCCAGAATTCACCAAAATCCCCCAATTGCCCCAAAAATTTCCAAAATTCCCCAAAATATCCCATAAATCCCCCAAATATTTCCAAAATCCTCCCCAAAAAACCCAAAATCCCCCCCAAAAATCCCCCCGAAAACGAGCCCGAAACGGCCGGAAACGCCCCGGCGAAAAGTCACTGAAATCTGCCCCAAAATGTCACTGAAATCTGCCCCAAAACCCCACAGAATTCACCAAAATCCCCCAATTGCCCCAAATATTTCCAAAATTCCCCCAAAAAACCCAAAATCCCCCCAAAAATCCCCCCGAAAACGAGCCCGAAACGGCCGGAAACGCCCCGGCGAAAAGTCACTGAAATCTGCCCCAAAATGTCACTGAAATCTGCCCCAAATCCCCCCAAAATTCACCAAAATCCCCCAATTGCCCCAAATATTTCCAAAATTCCCCCAAAAAACCCAAAATCCCCCCAAAAATCCCCCCGAAAACGAGCCCGAAACGGCCGGAAACGCCCCGGCGAAAAGTCACTGAAATCTGCCCCAAAATGTCACTGAAATCTGCCCCAAATCCCCCCAAAATTCACCAAAATCCCCCAATTGCCCCAAATATTTCCAAAATTCCCCCAAAAAACCCAAAATCCCCCCAAAAATCCCCCCGAAAACGAGCCCGAAACGGCCGGAAACGCCCCGGCGAAAAGTCACCGAAATCTGCCCCAAAATGTCACTGAAATCTGCCCCAAATCCCCCCAAAATTCACCAAAATCCCCCAATTGCCCCAAATATTTCCAAAATTCCCCAAAATATCCCGTAAATCCCCCAAATATTTCCAAAATTCCCCAAAAAACCCAAAATCCCCCCAAAAATCCCCCCGAAAACGAGCCCGAAACGGCCGGAAACGCCCCGGCGAAAAGTCACTGAAATCTGCCCCAAAATGTCACTGAAATCTGCCCCAAATCCCCCCAGAATTCACCAAAATCCCCCAATTGCCCCAAAAATTTCCAAAATTCCCCAAAATATCCCGTAAATCCCCCAAATATTTCCAAAATCCTCCCAAAAAAACCCAAAATCCCCCCCAAAAATCCCCCCGAAAACGAGCCCGAAATGGCCGGAAACGCCCCCGCGAAGGTCACTGAAATCTGCCCCAAAATCCCCCCAAATTCCCCCAAAATCCCCCAATTCCCCCCAGAATTTCCCAAAATCCCCCCAAAATGTCCCTTAAATCCTCCCAAAATTCCCCCAAATCCCCTCAAAATCCCCCCAAAATGTCCCTTAAATCTTCCCCCAAAATTCCCGCAGAAATTCCCCCCAAAACATCCCTCAAATCCTCCCCAAATCCTCCCAAAAGTCCCTTAAATCCTCCCCAAATCCCCCGAAATTACCAAAATTCCCCCAAATATCCCTTAAATCCCGCCCAAATCCCCCCAAAACATCCCTTAAATCCCCCAAAATCCCCCCAAAATTCCCCCAAATCCTCCCAATTTTCCCAAAATGTTCCTTAAATCTCCCCAAAATCCCCCCAAATCTCCCCAAAATTCCCCAAATCCCCCAAATCCCCCAAATCCCCCCCGCACTCACTGGCCAGTTCGTCCGTCAGGTTCAGCCCCAGCTCGTCCAGGACCTGCGACACCACGGCGTCACTGCGGGTTATACTGGTTAGACTGGGAGATACTGGTTATACTGGGACACCACGGCGTCACTGCGGGGTTATACTGGTTAGACTGGGAGATACTGGTTATACTGGGACACCACGGCGTCACTGCGGGTTATACTGGTTAGACTGGGAGATACTGGTTATACTGGGACACCACGGCGTCACTGCGGGGTTACACTGGTTAGACTGGGACAGACTGGTTATACTGGGACACCACGGCGTCACTGCGGGTTATACTGGTTAGACTGGGAGATACTGGTTATACTGGGACACCACGGCGTCACTGCGGGTTATACTGGTTAGACTGGGAGATACTGGTTATACTGCGACACCACGGCGTCACTGCGGGGTTACACTGGTTAGACTGGGAGATACTGGTTATACTGGGACACCACGGCGTCACTGCGGGTTATACTGGTTAGACTGGGAGATACTGGTTATACTGGGACACCACGGCGTCACTGCGGGTTATACTGGTTAGACTGGGACAGACTGGTTATACTGGGACACCACGGCGTCACTGCGGGGTTACACTGGTTAGACTGGGAGATACTGGTTATACTGGGACACCACGGCGTCACTGCGGGGTTAGACTGGTTAGACTGGGAGATACTGGTTATACTGGGACACCACGGCGTCACTGCGGGTTATACTGGTTAGACTGGGAGATACTGGTTATACTGGGACACCACGGCGTCACTGCGGGTTATACTGGTTAGACTGGGAGATACTGGTTATACTGCGACACCACGGCGTCACTGCGGGGTTACACTGGTTAGACTGGGAGATACTGGTTATACTGGGACACCACGGCGTCACTGCGGGTTATACTGGTTAGACTGGGAGATACTGGTTATACTGGGACACCACGGCGTCACTGCGGGTTATACTGGTTAGACTGGGAGATACTGGTTATACTGGGACACCACGGCGTCACTGCGGGGTTATACTGGTTAGACTGGGAGATACTGGTTATACTGGGACACCACGGCGTCACTGCGGGGTTAGACTGGTTAGACTGGGAGATACTGGTTATACTGGGACACCACGGCGTCACTGCGGGGTTACACTGGTTAGACTGGGAGATACTGGTTATACTGGGACACCACGGCGTCACTGCGGGTTATACTGGTTAGACTGGGAGATACTGGTTATACTGGGACACCACGGCGTCACTGCGGGGTTAGACTGGTTAGACTGGGAGATACTGGTTATACTGGGACACCACGGCGTCACTGCGGGGTTACACTGGTTAGACTGGGAGATACTGGTTATACTGGGACACCACGGCGTCACTGCGGGTTATACTGGTTAGACTGGGAGATACTGGTTATACTGGGACACCACGGTGTCACTGCGGGTTATACTGGTTAGACTGGGAGATACTGGGATGGACTGCGTTATACTGGTTATACTGGGATAGACTGGAACAGACTGAGTTAGACTGGGATATACTGGGGGATACTAAACACCGCGGAGTCACTGCGGGACAAACTGGCTTATACTGGGAGATACTTGGTTATACTGGGATATACTGGGACAGACTGGGACAAACTGGGACAGACTGCGACGTACTGGGACATGCTGGGATATACTGGGACAGACTGGGACATACTGGGACATGCTGGGACATACTGGGACATACTGGGACCCGGTCCATCCCCTCCATGTCCCCACTCCCCGTGTCCCCAGGTGCCCCCAGGTGTGTCCCCAGTGTCCCCCCAGGGTGGCCCAAGTGTCCCTGAGTGTCCCCCGGGTGTCCCCAGGTGTCCCCAAGAGCCCCCAGGTGTCCCCACCTCTCGTCCTCGTCGTCCTCGTCCCCGAGGGCGTCGTCGATGGCGTCGTTCATCAGCTCCTCCTTCATGTCCATCAGCTCCGACTGCTTCTGGAACTCCAGCAGGATCCGCTGGATCTGCGGCAGCTTCAGCTGGGGACACAGCAGGGGACACTGGGGACACTGGGGACACTGGGGACAGCCAGGGGACACTGGGGACAGCCAGGGGACACTGGGGACACTGGGGACAGCCAGGGGACAGCCAGGGGACACTGGGGACAGCCAGGGGACACTGGGGACAGCCAGGGGACAGCCAGGGGACACTGGGGACAGCCAGGGGACACTGGGGACACTGGGGACAGCCAGGGGACACTGGGGGACACTGGGGACAGCCAGGGGACACTGGGGACAGCCAGGGGACAGCCAGGGGACAGCCAGGGGACACTGGGGACAGCCAGGGGACACTGGGGACAGCCAGGGGACAGCCAGGGGACACTGGGGACAGACAGGGGACACTGGGGACAGCCAGGGGACACTGGGGACACTGGGGACAGACAGGGGACAGCCAGGGGACACTGGGGACACTGGGGACAGCAGTGTGGCCGTGGGGACACCCAGGCGCCCCCCACCTCTGTCTGCAATGTCACCATGACCCAGGTGACACCCCAGGTGACCCAAGTGACATCCCAGGTGACCCAAGTGACTCACACACACACAGGTCACACACACACAGGTGACACACCCAGGTGTCCCCAGGTGACTCACCTGTCTGTTCATGGTGGCCATGGCCCTGGTGACCCCCCGCATGGCGCCGGCCATGGCGCTGTTGGATCTCAGCGACACACACACACACAGGTGACCCAGGTGACACACCCAGGTGTCCCCAGGTGACTCACCTGTCTGTTCATGGTGGCCATGGCCCTGGTGACCCCCCGCATGGCGCTGGCCATGGCGCTGTTGGATTTCAGGGTCTGCACCCTCAGGGCCACGCCCTGCACGTTCGCCCTCATGGCGATGAACTTGCGCACGTAGCGCCGCGTCCGCACCAGGTCCTTGGCCATCACCCGCACCGCGTCCTGGGGACACCGGGGGACAAAGGGACAGCGTCAGCAGGGACATGGGGACACGGGGGACAGTGTCGGGGACAGGGACGGTCCTTGGCCATCACCCGCACCGCGTCCTGGGGACACCGGGGGACAAAGGGACAGCGTCAGCAGGGACATGGGGACAGCGTCAGGGACAGCAGGAGACACAGGGGACAGCGTCCTGGGGACATGGGGACATGGGGACAGGGTGAGGGACAGGGACGGTCCTTGGCCATCACCCGCACCACGTCCTGGGACAGCAGGGACAGGGGACAGGGACACAGGAGTGTCAGGGGACAGGGACAGGGGACAGGGACAGGATCAGGGTCAGGGGACAGGGACAGGGGACAGGGACAGGATCAGGGACAGCAGGGACACAGGGGACAGCGTCAGGGGACAGCAGGGATAGGGTCAGGGGACAGGGACAGGGGACAGTGGCAGGGACAGTGGAGAGCCTCAGGGACAGGGGACAGCAAGGATAGGGACAGGGGACAGTGGGGACAGCATCTGGGACAGGGGACAGCCACAGGGACAGGGGACAGCGACAGCATCCTGGGGACAGCGGGGACAGGGTCAGGGGACAGCAGGGACAGTGACAAGGATAGGAGGGACAGGGTGAAGGACATGGGGGACACACAGGGCACACTGGGGACAGCATCGGGGGACAGCAGGGGACACTGGGGACAGCAGGGATGCCACAAGGATGGGCAGGGACAATGGGGACAGAGAAGGACAAACAGGGACAGAGGGGACAGCCCGAAGAGACAGGGGACACTCCATGTCCCCTCAGTGTCCCCCGTGTCCCCGTTGTCCCCCCGTGTCCCCCTGACCATCTGTCCCTGCTTGGCCATCTTCTTGATGTCGGCGATGATTTTCTTCTCCTGCGCCTCCAGTTTCTGCCGCTCTCGGTCCAGCTCCCGCACGGCGCGGCCCAGGGCGCGCTGGTTCTGCCGCAGCAGCTCCTCGGGGGTGCGCCGGCGGCCGAAGAGCAGCTCCATGGGGCTCTGGGGACACCTGGGGACATCGGGGACATCACTGGGACACCGAGGGGACACTGGGGACACCGAGGGGACACTGGGGACACCGAGGGGACACGGCCCAGGGCGCGCTGCCTCTGCCGCAGGAGCTCCTCGGGCACCCAAAGAGCAGCTCCGTGGGGACACTGGGGACACCTGTGTGACACTTGGGGACATTGGGGACACTGGGGACACCGATGGCGTATTGGAGACGCTCATGGGACACCGGTGGGGTGCTGGGGACACCTGTGGGACACCCGGGACCATTGGGGACACAGGTGGGGGATACGGACATGGGGGACACGGACACCGGAGGGACACGGGGAGGGGACACGGGGACACCCGGCCCGCCCCACCGCCCCCGCTGTCCCCTCAGGGCCCCCCCGGAGCCGCTCCCGGCTCCCGAAATCCGCCCGCAACCCGCTCAAATCCCCTGAAACCCGCCCCAAACGCCCCCCGGGCCCCTTAGTCCCCCCAAAATGTCCCCAAATGTCCCCAGATCCCCCCCCGGACGCCCCCGGCCCTCACCCGGCTCCTCCCGGGCACTTCCGCAAACAGTGACGTCACGCGCGGTTCCGATCACGTGACGCCGGGCGGGTTTCGGTCACGTGACGGCGGCGCCGGGAGGGGGCGGAACGAACCACAGAGAGAGGCCGGGGCGGCCACTTCCGGTGGGAGGACAGCGAGAGGAATGGCCGGAACGGCCACTTCCGGTGGGGGACAGCGAGAGGAATGGCCGGAACGGCCACTTCCGGTGGGGGACAGCGAGAGGAGCGGCCAGAGCAGCCAGTTCCGGTGGAGGACAGCGAGAGGAGCGGCCGGAACGGCCACTTCCGGTGGAGGGCACAAGGAGCAGCGGCCCGAGCGGCTCTGCCCGGGACAGCGACTCCTGGCGGCCTGGGGGTGTCAGCCAGGCTGGGGGATACTGGGATTACTGGGATGGGGAACTGGGGATACTGGGAATGATGGGATGGGGAACTGGGGATACTGGGGATACTGGGATGGGGAACAGGGGATACTGGGGATACTGGGATGGGGAACTGGGGATACTGGGAATGATGGGATGGGGAACTGGGGATACTGGGGATACTGGGATGGGGAACTGGGGATACTGGGAATGATGGGATGGGGAACTGGGGATACTGGGAATGATGGGATGGGGAACTGGGGATACTGGGGATACTGGGATGCGGAACTGGGGATACTGGGATGGGGAACTGGGGATACTGGGATGGGGAACTGGGGATACTGGGGTCTTTGAGGAACGGAACTGGGCGCGTCCCAGTTTAACCAGTGACACCCACCCCCCCCTCCCAGTATAAACCAGTAACACCCTGCTCCACCACGGCCCAGTATAACCAGTGACATCAACTGATCCCTCACAGTATAACCAGTAACAGCCCCCAGTATAACCCCGTCCAAACCAGTATAACCCAGTACAACCAGTCACCCTCCCCAGTACAAACCAGTACGATCCAGTATAACCCGTCCTGTCTCCCTCCTCAGCCCAAACCAGTCCAAACCAGCCCAGACCAATCCAAACCAACCCAAACCAGTTCAAACCAGTCCAAACCAGTCCCTTGGCTCTTTAATCTGGGCCCGAGCAGCGCTGGGGGGGGAGGGGCAGGGGGGAGGGGCTGCCCCACCCCCGGGGGGGGGAATAAATAGGGGGGGGAGGGGATTTGGGGGATTTTTGGGGGTTTTTTTGGGGGGTTTTTTTGGGGGGGTCCCTCAAGGCAGCGCTGAAGGGAGTGACCCCCACGCCCCCACCCCCCCCCAGGGGGATTTTTGGGGGGGAATTTTGGGGTTTTTTGTGGGGTTTTGGGGGGTTTTTTGGGTGGGGTCACTCGAGGTCAGCGCTCCTCCCCACCTCCCCGCCCATCCCCCCCAATCGGTTTTGGGAGTTTTGGGGTTTTTTTTTTTTGGGGGGGGGGTTAAGAAGGAAGGGGGGCGACCCTGGAGGGTTTCTGGGGGTCACTTCGGGGTCGGCGACCCCCAGGAACCCCCCAGGAGGGGCTGGGCTGGTTTGGGGTGGGGGCGCTCCAGGTTTGGGGGTTTTTTTGGGGTGTTTTTTTTGGGTGGGGGATGGGATGACCCCCCCGGGCTATTTTTGGGGGGGCTCTCAGGCAGTTTTGGGGTTTGTTTGTTTGGTTTTTTTTTGGGGGGGGGGGGGTCACTCCAGGCAGCGCTCGGGGCTGGGCAAACCCCACAAACCCCCTCCCCCCCACAACCAAGGGGAGATTTGTGGGGTCGGGTTTGGGGGATCTGTGGTTTTGGGGGGTTTTTTTGGGGGGTTTTTTTTTTTTTGGGGGGGGGGTCACTTGAGGCAGCGCTCGAAGTAGGTGGCCCCCACGTAGCCCCCCCGCAGCGAGCGCTGCACGTTCTGCTCGAACAGGCGCCGGTTGCTCTGCAGGACCTCGGCCGCCTCCTTGTTCAGGGGGTCCTCGGGGTTCGGCTCCTTTTTGGGGGGGAAATTCGGGGTTTGGGGGACCCCAAAATGTGGGGGGAGACCCCAAACCCCCTAAAATGTGGCTGGGGACACCCCAAAACCCTCTAACACCCCCCAAATCCCATGAGCCCTTTGGTCGGGGTCTGGCTCTTTTGTTCAGGGGGTCCTCGGGGTTCGGCTCCTTTTTGGGGGAGAAATTCGGGGTTTGGGGGACCCCAAAATGTGGGGGGAGACCCCCAAGCCCGTTTTAGGGACATCCCTGGGACACCTCCCACTAAAGAGCCCCCGGGGCTTTGGGGTGACCCCGAAATCGGAGAGGGGGAAACTCCAGAACCCCCAAACGGCCTCCGGGTGTCCCCAAAGTGTCCCCAAACAGCCCCAGGTGTCCCCACGTCCCCAAGGTACCTCCAACCCCCTCCAGGTGTGTCCCCATGTCCCCCCAGGTGTGTCCCCAACCTGCCCAGGTGTGTCCCCAAGCCCTCCAGGTGTCCCCAAACATCCCCAGGTGTGTCCCCAGCTGTCCCCAAGCCCCCCCCAGATGTGTCCCGATGTCCCCAGGTGTGTCCTCAAACACCGCCCCCCATGTCCCCAAGCTCCCCAGGTGTGTCCCCAAGCCCCCCAGCTGTCCCCAGGTGTCACCAGGTGTGGTCCCGTGCCCCCAAGGCCATCAGGTGTGTGTCCCCAAGGTGTCCCCAAACACCCCTCAGGTGCCTCCCCCTCACGTCCCCAAGCTCCCCCAGGTGTCCCCAAGCCGTCCCAGGTGTGTCCCCAGGTGAGTCCCCAGGTGTCTCCAGGTGAGTCCCCAGGTGTCCCCACGCCCCCCCCAGGTGTCCCAAGGTGTCCCCAAGCCCCCCCCAGGTGTTCCCAAGCCATCCCAGGTGTGTCCCCAGGTGAGTCCCCAGGTGTCTCCAGGTGAGTCCCCAGGTGTCCCCACGCCCCCCCCAGGTGTCCCAAGGTGTCCCCAGGTGTCCCCAAGCCCCCCCCAGGTGTTCCCAAGCCATCCCAGGTGTGTCCCAGGTGCGCTCACCAGGAACAGGTACTGGAGGCCGTAGATGATGGAGTTGATGGTCAGCACCGGCTTCCAGTCCTCCCTGCGGACACGGCAGCGGTCAGTGCGGTCAGTGGTCACCACATGGTCACCACAGCCAGCGGTCAGTGTGGCCACCGTGGCCACCCCCCAAGATACCAACAGCCCCCCCCAGGTGTGTCAGTAGCCCCCCCAGGTGTGTTTGGTAGCCCACCTGAGGCATTCGGTTGCCCACCTGAGGATGCTGAGGCAGACGTTGCCCCCCAGGTGTGTCGCTAGCCCCCACAGGTGTGTCAGTAGCCCCCCCAGGTGTGTCGCTAGCCCCCCCAGGTGTGTCAGTAGCCCCCCCAGGTGTGTCCCTGGCCCCCCCAGATGTGTCCCTGGCCCCCCCAGGTGTGTCCCTGGCCCCCCCAGGTGTGTCCCTAGCCCCCCCAGGTGTGTCAGTAGCCCCCCCAGGTGTGTTTGGTAGCCCACCTGAGGCGTTCGGTTGCCCACCTGAGGATGCTGAGGCAGACGTTGCCCCCCAGGTGTGTCAGTAGCCCCCCCAGATGTGTCCCTAGCCCCCCCAGGTGTGTCCCTAGCCCCCCCAGGTGTGTCCCTGGCCCCCCCAGGTGTGTCCCTAGCCCCTCCAGGTGTGTCCCTGGCCCCTCCAGGTGTGTCAGTACCCCCCAGGTGTGTCCCTAGCCCCCCCAGGTGTGTCAGTAGCCCCCCCAGGTGTGTCCCTAGCCCCCCCAGGTGTGTCAGTAGCCCCCCCAGGTGTGTCCCTGGCCCCCCCAGGTGTGTCCCTAGCCCCCCCAGGTGTGTCAGTAGCCCCCCCAGGTGTGTCAGTACCCCCCCCAGATGTGTCCCTAGCCCCCCCAGGTGTGTCCCTAGCCCCCCCAGATGTGTCCCTGGTCCCCCCAGGTGTGTCCCTGGCCACCCCAGGTGTGTCCCTGGCCCCTCCAGGTGTGTCAGTACCCCCCAGATGTGTCCCTAGCCCCCCCAGGTGTGTCAGTAGCCCCCCCAGGTGTGTCCCTGGCCCCCCCAGGTGTGTCCCTAGCCCCCCCAGGTGTGTCAGTAGCCCACCCGAGGCGTTCGGTTGCCCACCTGAGGATGTTGAGGCAGACGTTGCCCTCCAGGTCGATGTTGGGGTGATAAACCATCGTCTCACACTTCACCTTGGGCGGGTCGTGCGGGTAGCCCTGCCCCACCTGGGGACACCCGTGTCACCGCGGGGCCACCAATGTCACCACGGGGACACCGGGGCCACCACGGGGACACTAATGTCACCCTGGGGCCACCAGAGTAACCCTTGTGGCCACAGGGGACGTTTGGTGGCCACAGGGGGGGGGTTTGGTGGCCCAGCACTGACCTTAAAGCTGAAGACGAATTTTCCGCCCTTGTAGAAACCCTGGGGGACAGAGAAATGTCACCGAGGGGTCAGAGGGGACAAGGAGGGGACAGGGAGGGGACAGAGGTGTCACACACAGGGAGGTGACAGGGGTGTCCCAGGGAGATGCCCCATGTCCCAGGGAGGTGACAGGGGTGTCCCAGGTGTCAGGGAGGTGACACAGGGAGGTGACAGAGGTGACACAGGGAGGGGCCAGGGCTGTCCCCACCTCGTCGGGGCAGATGAGCAGCCGGAAGTGCAGCAGGTCGTCCTGGTCAGAGAAATCGATCTCGCACGTCTTGGGCAGGTTCAGCTCGTTGATGTCTGGGGACAAACGGGGACATGTGGGGACATGTGGGGACAGCTGGGGACACGCAGAGGACGCGTGGGGACACATGGGGACACAGGGACAGCTGGGGACACAGAGGGACATGTGGGGACACATGGGGACACACAGGGACCACATGGTGACACACAGGTGACACACAGGGGACACGGCCATGACAACGACCCCATGAGCCCAACCCCTCACTGGGACCGTACTGGGACCCTCCCCAAAGCCTTACTGGGACCAGTGTGTGACCCCTACTGGGACCAGTGTGTGATCTTAACTGAGACCAGTACAAGATCCCTACTGGGACCAGTAGGTGACCACGACTGGGACCAGGGTGTGACACCGACTGGGACCATACTGGGACACTCACCAAAGCCTTACTGGGACCAGTGCCTGACCTCCCCCAGGGCTCCACTGGGACCAGTGTGTGATCTTAACTGGGACCAGTGTGTGACCTTAACTGGGACCAGTATGAGATCCCTACTGGGACCAGTACTTGACCTTAACTGGGACCAGTGCATGACCCCCATCGAGGCCCTGCTGGGACCAGAGTGTGAGGCTTACTGGGACCAGTAAATGAACCCTACTGGGACCAGTCTGTGACCCCTACTGGGACCAGTCTGTGACCCCCACTTAACCCCTACTGGGACCAGTAAATGACCCCTACTGGGACCAGTATGTGACCCCCACTTAACCCGTACTGGGACCAGTCTGTGACCCCACTGGGACCAGTATGTGACCCCCACCGGGGCCAGTCTGTGACCCCTACTGGGACCAGTATGTGACCCCTACTGGGACCAGTATGTGACCCCCACCGGGGCCAGTCTGTGACCCCAACTGGGACCAGTCTGTGACCCCCACGGGGGCCAGTCTGTGACCCCCACCGGGACCAGTCTGTGACCACCACCGGGACCAGTGTGTGACCACCACTTAAACCCTACCGGGACCAGTCTGTGACCCCTACTGGGACCAGTCTGTGACCCCTACTGGGACCAGTCTGTGACCCCCACCGGGGCCAGTCTGTGACCCCAACTGGGACCAGTCTGTGACCCCCACTGGGACCAGTCTGTGACCCCAACTGGGACCAGTCTGTGACCCCCACCGGGGCCAGTCTGTGACCCCAACTGGGACCAGTCTGTGACCCCTACTGGGACCAGTCTGTGACCCCAACTGGGACCAGTCTGTGACCCCCACCGGGGCCAGTCTGTGACCCCCACCGGGGCCAGTCTGTGACCCCCACCGGGGCCAGTATCCGAGCGCTGTGGGTCCCGGTACCGGCGCCCACGGCGGCCCCGCCGCAGCCGGTACCGGCCCGCCCCGGGGCCGTTAACGAGCCCGGTCCCTGCCCGCCCTGAGGGCCCCGTCCCGGGCCCGGCCCGTGCCCGCCGCCTCCCCCCACACCTTTCTGGATGCGGAGCTGCGCGGCCGAGGCCTTTTTGCTGGAGCTCTTGGTGCCGCCCGCCGATTCCTCCTCCTTCTTCTGCTGCTTCAGCGAGAAGAGCTTGATCATCCTGCCGGGCCGGGGCGGCGGGGCCGGGGCGGGTCCGGGCCCCCCCCGGGGCCGAGGGAGCGGGACCGGGCCGGGGGCGGCTCCGGTTCGGGGGCTCCGGGGGCGACGGGGGCCGGGGGCGAGCGCTGAGGGCCGGCCGGCTCGGCAACTTCCGGAGCCGCTCGGCAACTTCCGGAGCCGCTCGGCAACTTCCGGGAGCGCCTCGTGAAGCTCCGGGGATGAGTCGGGAAGTTCCGGATTTGCGTCGGGACCGCTTCGGGAGTTTCCGGAACCGCTTCGGGAACCTCCGGAGGTGCTGGGCAACTTCCGGAACCGCCTCGGGGATCTCCGGAACCGCCTCGGAACCGTCTCAGGGATGTCCGGAGCCCCTCCGAAAACTTCCGGAGATCTCCGGAAAAGGGGGAGGCGGTTCGGGACTCTCCGAAAGCGCTTCGGAACCGCTGGGCAATCTCCGGGGCCGCTTCGCGGGTCTCTGGGATCGCTTTGGGAACCTGCGGCCGGCTTCGGGATCTCTCGGCAAACTCCGGAGTGGCCTGGCAGCTCCCGGAGCCGCTCGGGAACCGTTTCGGGGCCTTGCGGAACGGCCTCGGGGTTGGCGGGCGCCGCTTTGGGGCCGCTTCCGGAGCTCCGGGAACGGCCTCGGGGCTCTCCAGAAGGGAGGGAGGCTCGGGGCTCTCCGGAACGGGCTGTTCGCGGCCCCTCAGGACTTTCTGGAAACACTCGGCGGGCCCGAGGGCGCTTCGCCTTCTTCCGGATGAAATCGACTCTTTCCGGTGCCGAGACACCGCCCCCCCGCCCTTCGGAGCTTTCCGGAACGCTTCGGGTTCTTCCGGAAAAGGAGGCGGAGCGAGGCGCTCCGCAAAACAACCATTTCTGTCCCTCGGCTCTTTCCGGAAGGCTTCGGTTCTTTCCGGCTCCCATCAGCCAATCCTGCGCCGGGGGTGGAGCTCGAGGCCTTTTTCCCCAATGGGCGCCGCCATGTTCCTCATGGGCGCCGCCATCTTTGCGGGGCCCGGCGGCTGTACCGGGCCGGTTCCCCTCCCGGTCGCTTCCCTTCCCTCTCAGCGCTGCCCGGCCCGGCTCCACCCCAGCAGCGCCCAGTTCAGCTCGGGGGGGCCCGGATGGAAGTGGTGGGGCAGCAGAAGGGAAAATGGGGGGCACAGGGGTCGATCCAGCCCCGAAACGAGGGAGGGTCCTGGAGATCCAGGTGAAACCCAAGCACTGAAATAATGAGGGAACATCCAGGAGGACAAGCCAGGGCTTTATTATTTCCAGTGGCCTCGGGATAACGAGGGACAGGGACACCCCCGTGTCCTGGGAGGCTCTGGGGCAGGATCCGGGGGGAAAACGGAACCGTGGAGGGGGTCAAAGAACCCCGGGGGGCACATGGGGGTCCTGGGAAGGGGCGTCATCACCCAGGAGGAGCCATCAGGAGCCCGGGGACAGCTCGGGGCCTTCCTCGGGATCCACCAGCAGCCGCAAGAACTTCTGGTCGCCGAAGACGGCGCTGAGGCGGCTCTCGAGGAAGCGCTGCAGCTCCAGGATGGACTGCACGTCCGCCTTGTCCTGGGTGGGCGGGGGGGGGGGAAAAAACGGGGAATTGCAGAGGGGTGACCCCCCCCTCCCCCACCAGGGACACCGCCAACCCCCCCGGAGGGACCCCCAGACCTCGGTGAGGCGGTGGAACTGCCGCAGCAGGCGCCAGCCGTCGCGGGCGAACTCCTCGGGGCTGCCGTAGGGCGGGCTCAGCTTCTCCTGCAGCCGCGCCCGCATCAGCGTCAGGTCGATGGCGTCGTGGCCGTCCTGCGGGGCGGGCGGCGGGCTCAGGGATCCCGCCGCGAGCGGATCCCGCGGCGGATCCCCCCACCTCGATCCCCCGATCCCCGCCGGGCTCACCGGGGAGCTGGAGAGGCGCTGCAGGGGCCGGCAGGGCTCGTGGCACAGCAGCTCCAGCAGGACGAACTCGCACCTCTGCGGGGTTTGGGGAGGGGGTGAGGCCCCGGCGGGAGCGGCCGGATCCCCCCGGATCCCCCCAGGAGGGCCCCGCTCTCACCTGCTGGTCCTGGGGGCTCAGTTTGTGGGGAGGGCCCTGCTCCGCGTCTGCGCTGGGAGGGGAAAGCTCCTGGCACAGCAAGCACGTCCACTCGGGGCTGCGGGATCGGGAACGGGATCCCACGGGATCGGGAATGGGATCCCATGGGATTGGCGCCCAGAGACCCCCAGGGGTCTGGGATTGGGGGAGGGGCTGTTTGGGGTGGGGAGGGGGGATCCCATGAGGTTTAGGGTTGGGGGGGGGGATTCCCAGAGGGATCAGGGACAGGAGATCCCAGGATCCAAGAGGTCCCAGCAGATCCCAGGGGCAGTGGGTCCAGGGGGCACTCAGGGAGGTGACACGGGGCAGTGGATCCCGGGGCTCAGGGAGGGCTGCAGGGCGGCGGATCCCAGCAGATCCCGTACCTGGGCACGTCCTGCAGGGTGGGCAGGTGACAGTGCAGGTGGAAGCAGCGCTGGCAGCGGTCACACATCACCACGGCGCCGGCCTGGCCGCACACGCGGCAGCACGAGACCCCCGGGAGCCCCCCCGGGAGCCCCCCCGGGAGCTCCGGGCCGGGGGAGGAGGCCGGGACAGGGCCCGGCTCCCCCGGGGGAGGGGGCAGCAGCCCCACGGGTTTGGTGTCCCCAGTGTCCCCAGTGGGCGACTCCTGCTGCTCCTCCTGCGCGGGGGGACACGGTCAGGGAGGGGGGACCCTCACCGTGACAGGGGAGGGACACGGGGGACACTCACCTGGGCGGGGAGGGGACAGTGGGCGCTGGAGGGGACACGGGGGGCACTCACCTGGGCGGGGAGGGGACAGTGGGCGCTGGAGGGGACACGGGGGGCACTCACCTGGGCGGGGAGGGGACAGTGGGCGCTGGAGGGGACACGGGGGGCACTCACCTGGGCGGGGAGGGGACAGTGGGCGCTGGAGGGGACACGGGGGGCACTCACCTGGGCGGGGAGGGGACAGTGGGCGCTGGAGGGGACACCGGCGACGCTCACCTTGACAGGGAGGGCTCCATGTGGCTGCGCTGTCCCTGCAGTCCCCTCTGTCCCCTCTGTCCCTGGTGTCCCCGGTGCCGTCCCCGGTGGCCCCGCTGTTGGTGTCTCCGGCGTCCCCGGCGTGCCCTGCTCGATGACGATGACGCTGAAGTCGTCGGCCGAGGGCCCCGGGAAGATGCGGAACACGGGCGGCTGCGCCGGGTCCAGCTCCAGGTCCAGCTCCAGGCGCTCCAGGCTCACCCGCGGCTCCTTGGGGAGCCGGGTCCCGCCCTGCGCCAAGGGGGGGCCCCTCCTGCGGGGACAGCGGGGACACCGCACGGCTGGGGGACCCCAAACCGCCGGGGACAGAGCCGGGGAGCCCGGGGTGCCGACAGTGCCGGGGGACAAGGGACGGGGGAGCCCGGGGACAGTGACAACAGTGACAGGGCCCGCGAGTGTGGGGACAGGGGGACAAGGGACAGTGACAACAGTGACAGGGCCCGGGAGTGTGGGGACAGGGGGACAAGGGACAGTGACAACAGGGCCCGGGAGTGTGGGGACAGGGGGACAAGGGACAGTGACAACAGGGCCCGGGAGTGTGGGGACAGGGGGACAAGGGACAGTGACAACAGTGACAGGGCTCAGGAGCGCTGGGGACAAGGGACAGTGACAGGGCTCAGGAGCGTTGGGGACACAGGGACAAGGGACAGTGACAGGGCTCAGGAGCGCTGGGGACAGAGGACAGGGTCCTGACCAACCCTTGGCACGGGGGGACCCCAGGACGGGACAGGGACGTGCTGGCCAAGGGACATTAAGGGGGGGAGGGGCTGCAGGTGGCCCTGGGCAGAGGTGACAAAGGACAGACGGGTCCCTGGGGTCCGTCCTCCCCTCCCCCATGCTCTAATTACCGCTTAATGAGCAGCTTCTTAACGAACTTCTCCTCCCTGGGAGAATTCCCGGGGTCCCTCCTGGATAGGGGGGGAGGGGCGGTCAGGGCAGCCAGGGGGGCACTGGCAAACCCCAAATGTCACCTGGTCACAAGGGGTGACAAGGGACAGGGAGTCCCAGGAAGGTGACAAAGAACAGGGGATCCCAGGGGGGTGACAAAGGACAGGGGGTCCCGGGGAGGTGACAAGGGACAATGACAAAGGCCAGGGGGTCCTGGGGAAGTGACAAGGGACAATGACAAAGGCCAGGGGATCCCAGGGGGGTGACAAAGGACAGGGGGTCCTGGGGAAGTGACAAGGGACAATGACAAAGGCCAGGGGATCCCAGGGGGGTGACAAAGGACAGGGGGTCCCGGGGAAGTGACAAGGGACAATGACAAAGGCCAGGGGATCCCAGGGGGGTGACAAAGGACAGGGGGTCCCGGGGAAGTGACAAGGGACAATGACAAAGGCCAGGGGGTCCTGGGGAAGTGACAAGGGCCAGGGAGTCCCAGGGGGGTGACAAGGGACAATGACAAAGGCCAGGGGGTCCCAGGGGGGTGACAAGGGACAATGACAAAGGCCAGGGGGTCCCACGGGGGTGACAAAGGCCAGGGGGTCCCGGGGAGGTGACAAGGGACAATGACAAAGGCCAGGGGGTCCCAGGGGGGTGACAAAGGCCAGGGGGTCCCAGGGGGGTGACAAAGGCCAGGGGGTCCCGGGGAGGTGACAAGGGACAAGGCCCCACCCCCCACTCACCTCCTCCCTGCGGCGCCGGCGCTCTCGGGGGGGCTGGCGGCTGGTGACAAACACCCCGTCAGGGCCATCCCCGTCCCCTGTCCCCGTGTCCCCGCGTCCCCCCACTCACCCAGCTCGGGGCTCTCGGCCGGCTGCGGCTCCAGGTGGGGAGGGGACAGCTCGGGGGGACACCGCAGCAGCAGCCGGGGGGTCACCTGCCCCCCGCTGACCACCGTGGCCTGGGCGTGGCCCTGCAGGACATCGGGGGGGGAGGGGGGAGGGGGTGGGGACATCACCGGGGGGGCTCCCGGGGGGTGGCACCCCCCAAAGGTGTCCCCAGGTACCTGCGAGGCGGGGGAGGGGCTGGCGGCCGGGGGGCTCAGCGAGGGCGGGGGGCTCAGCGAGGGGGGGAGGGGATGCTCCGAAATGATGGTGCCTGGGGGGGGAGGGGACGGGGGGTCAGGGTGGCCCTGGGGGGTCCTGACACCCCTCGGGCCTTGTCACCCTGACTCTGGGACATCCTGTCCCTGTCACCTCTCCCTGGGACATCCTGTCCTTGTCACCCCTCCCTGGGACATCCTGTCCCTGTCACCCCCACCCTGGGACATCCTGTCCCTGTCACCCCCAACCTGGGACATCCTGTCCTTGTCACCCTGACTCTGGGACATCCTGTCCCTGTCACCCTGACTCTGGGACATCCTGTCCCCTGTCACCCCCTCCCTGGGACATCCTGTCCCTGTCACCCCCACCCTGGGACATCCTGTCCCTGTCACCCTGACTCTGGGACATCCTGTCCTTGTCACCCCCACCCTGGGACATCCTGTCCCTGTCACCCTGACTCTGGGACATCCTGTCCCTGTCACCCTCACCCTGGGACATCCTGTCCTTGTCACCCTGACTCTGGGACATCCTGTCCCTGTCACCCCCACCCTGGGACATCCTGTCCTTGTCACCCTGACTCTGGGACATCCTGTCCCTGTCACCCCCACCCTGGGACATCCTGTCCTTGTCACCCCCACCCTGGGACATCCTGTCCTTGTCACCCTGACTCTGGGACATCCTGTCCTTGTCACCCCTCCCTGGGACATCCTGTCCTTGTCACCCTGACTCTGGGACATCCTGTCCCTGTCACCCCCACCCTGGGACATCCTGTCCTTGTCACCCCTCCCTGGGACATCCTGTCCCTGTCACCCCCACCCTGGGACATCCTGTCCCTTGTCACCCCCACCCTGGGACATCCTGTCCTTGTCACCCCCACCCTGGGACATCCTGTCCCTGTCACCCCTCCCTGGGACATCCTGTCCTTGTCACCCCCACCCTGGGACATCCTGTCCCTGTCACCCCTCCCTGGGACATCCTGTCCCTGTCACCCTGACTCTGGGACATCCTGTCCTTGTCACCCCCACCCTGGGACATCCTGTCCCTGTCACCCTGACTCTGGGACATCCTGTCCTTGTCACCCTGACTCTGGGACATCCTGTCCCTGTCACCCTCACCCTGGGACATCCTGTCCCTGTCACCCCCACCCTGGGACATCCTGTCCCTGTCACCCCCACCCTGGGACATCCTGTCCTTGTCACCCCCACCCTGGGACATCCTGTCCCTGTCACCCCTCCCTGGGACATCCTGTCCTTGTCACCCTCACCCTGGGACATCCTGTCCTTGTCACCCTGACTCTGGGACATCCTGTCCCTGTCACCCTCACCCTGGGACATCCTGTCCCTGTCACCCCCACCCTGGGACATCCTGTCCCTGTCACCCCCACCCTGGGACATCCTGTCCTTGTCACCCCCACCCTGGGACATCCTGTCCCTGTCACCCCTCCCTGGGACATCCTGTCCTTGTCACCCTCACCCTGGGACATCCTGTCCTTGTCACCCTGACTCTGGGACATCCTGTCCCTGTCACCCCCACCCTGGGACATCCTGTCCTTGTCACCCTGACTCTGGGACATCCTGTCCTTGTCACCCCTCCCTGGGACATCCTGTCCCTTGTCACCCTGACTCTGGGACATCCTGTCCCTGTCACCCCCACCCTGGGACATCCTGTCCTTGTCACCCCCACCCTGGGACATCCTGTCCCTGTCACCCCTCCCTGGGACATCCTGTCCCTGTCACCCCTCCCTGGGACATCCTGTCCCTGTCACCCCCTCCCTGGGACATCCTGTCCCTGTCACCCCCTCCCTGGGACATCCTGTCCCTGTCACCCCTCCCTGGGACATCCTGTCCCTTGTCACCCCTCCCTGGGACATCCTGTCCCCTGCCACCTGCGTCCTCGCCCCTCCCATCCTCCGTCCCCCCACGTCCTGCCCCCTGCAGTCCCCTGTCACACGACACCCGTGTCCCTCGTGTCCCTGTCCCCTCGGGTGTCCCCGGGGTGTCCCCTGACCGAAGCTCTCGGCGCTCCTGGTCCAGGCCTGCAGGTCCCACTGGAATTTCATGTCCCCCTGCGGCTCCAGCGGCTCCAGCGGCTCCAGCGTCACCCGCAGGGCCCGCAGCAGCTGTGACTGGATCTGGGACATGGGGACATGGGGACACAGGGGACATGTGGGGACACTGCCCGGGGGGGACACAGGCAGGGGACAGGGCAGAGCACCCCAGGGACGTTGTCACAGCCCAGGGACACCCAGGGGACAGCCAGGGACACTGTGGGACCACAGTGCGGGGAACGGGATGTGGCACCCTGGTGGCAGCTGTCACCTCCCGGGGGTTTCCCGGGCAGCCACCATGGACAGGCCACAGCACCACGGGGACACCAGTGCGGTGGCAGCAGGGGACACAGGGGACACTTGGGGACCGTCCTGTCACCCCCTGAGCCCCAAATCAGGAGACACGGGGGACACCTGGGGACACTTGGGGACAAACTGACCCCTGAGCCCCAAATCAGGGGACACAGGGGACACCTGAGCCCAGGTGAGACCAGGCACAGCCCAGGGGTGGCTTCGCTCCCGGAGCGTGGAGTCCAGGTGACAGGGGACACAACTGTCCCCAAGTGCCACCCCTGGGGGTCCCGGCCCGAGGTTCTGGTCTGGGGGACTCTGAGGGGGTTTTGGGGTGTCTCCGAGTGGATTTATGGGGTGTCTCCGAGTGGATTTTTGGAGTGTCTCCGAGTGGATTTTTGGGGTGTCTCCGAGTGGATTTTTGGGGTGCTCTGAGGGGGTTTTGGGGTCTCTCCGAGGGGATTTTTGGGGTGCTCTGAGGGGGTTTTGGGGTGTCTCCGAGTGGATTTTTTGGGGTGCTCTGAGGGGGTTTTGGGCTCTCTCCGAGTGGATTTTTTGGGGTTCTCCCGGCCCTCACCAGCCTCCTGGAGAGCAGCAGGGCCGTGCCGTGGGCGCCGTCCAGGGCGCGGGTGGCGAAGCGCAGGACGTGCTCCTGCTGCCGCTGCGCCCGGCTCAGGGCGCGGTGCTGCCGCTCCAGCCGCTCCTGCTGCCCCTCCGTCACCCTCTGCAGGGGACAGCCGTGTCACAGCGCCGCCGCCGCCGCCGCGCCGCCGCCGCCAGGGGACGGCCCCGGGCTCACCTGGGCGTCGCTGACCAGCACCTTGCCGCGCTTGTTGAGCTCCTTCATGATCTGCAGGATGGCCATCTTCACCTCCACCTGCACGCGCTGCTGCACGTCCGACATGCGGCGGATGCTGCCGGGCACACGGCGGGGTCAGGGGACAGCGGGGACGGCGGGGACAGCGGGGACAGCGGGGACGGGGGGACGCGGGGACACCCACAAGGCGCGCAGCTCCTTGGTGGAGCGCTGCAGCACGGCGTGTTTGTCACCCAGGCGCTGCAGCAGGGCCGAGAGCGCCGAGCGCTGCTGGCAAACCGCCTCCTCCAGGGGCTGGGACCTGGGAGATTCGGGGGGAAAACGGGGAGAAATGGGGGGAAAAACAGGGAGAAATGGGGAGAAATGGGGAGAAAAGGGGGGTAATGGGGAGAAAACGGGGAGAAATGGGGGGAAAACGGGGAGAAATGGGGGGAAAACGGGGAGAAATGGGGAGAAAATGGGGAAAAAACAGGGAGATATGGGGAAAAAGTGGGGAAACAGGGAGAAAATAGGGAGAAATGGAGAAAAAGGGGGGAAATGGGGAGAAAATGGGTGAGAAATGGGGGGAAAGTGGGAAAAAACGGGGAGAAATGGGGAGAAAACAGGGAGAAATGGAGAGAAATGGGGGAAAGTGGGAAAAAATGGGGAGGAATGGGGAAAAATGGGGGGAATAGGGAGAAATGAGGGGAAATACGGCAAAAAATGGGGAGAAATGGGGGAAAACGGGAAGAAAACGGGGAGGAATGGGGAGAAAATGGGGGAAATGGGGAGAAATGGAGAAAAAAGGAGGAAATGGGGAGAAAATGGGGGAGAAATGGGGAAAACGAGAAAAAGGGGAAATGGGGGAAAATGGGGGAAAAGAAGGGAAATAAAAGAAACAGGGGAAGGGAAAGAGTAGGAAAAGAGGGGAAAAGGGGAAAGGGACAGGACAGGGAGCACAAAACGAGGGAAAAAGAGGGAGAAAAGGAAAAGGAAAAGAGGGAAATGGGGGAAAAAAAAAAGGGGAAAAAGGAAAAAATGGGGAAAGGGGGAAGAAAAAGGGAGGGAAAAGTGGGAGGGAAAAGAAAAATTAAGCCTGTAAGATCATTAACCACTAATAAGCTAATTAATCCTCATTAGGGATCAATTAGCTAATTAACTTGGTGAGTGAATGAAGGGGTTTTAGTAACAAGGTGCCCCAGGTAACAGATTCTGTCATTCAATCCCTAATTACCTTAATTCCGTTGAATCTTATCTAACGAAAACATTTCTCATGGCGCTAATGATGAAGTCAGCTAATTAATTAGGTAAACAAGCTAATTAAACACCTACTCAGCTAAGGAACCAAATCACTCAGTGACTCCCCCAGAAGTCTGACCGGTCTGAGAGGAAAACCAATAAAAACAAACCCAGCTGAACCATAAACAAAATTCACCTAAGACTGATTAAAGCCAAAATTAATTAAAACAATCAATAACATCACTAATTGATTAGTCACTAATCAGCTCTCTCCAGTTCCTCTGCTAATTCACTCTCACCTTCCTCAACCCTTCAGCGCCCGCCCAACTAACAAGTTTCGTTTATAAAATCAGTAGCTAATTGCAAGAGTAATTAAGTAGCAGTAATCAATTAACAAGAGTAATTAAGCTGCAGGCCAGCTCCAGGTGTTTTTCAATAACCAATTACCTTAATCAATTAATTAACAGCACCTCCAAGGGTGGCCCAGCTGAGCAGGTGCCCTTTCACACACCCAAACCCGTCCCCGTTCCCGGAGCGGGCCGCGGCGCTAATTAGGCATGCAAATGAGGGGGCGGGACTCACGGGTGGTGTCGGTGGGCGCCCAGGTGGCAGTCGCGGCAGGTGAGGGCGTCACAGGCGCTGCAGAACAGCGAGAGCCGCTCCGAGGGGTGGGCGGGGCACGGCCCCGGCACGGCCCCGGCGCCCGGCACGGCTGTGGGGACACCACGGGGACACCATGGGGACATTGGGGACAATGGGGACACTGGGGACACCATGGGGACACCATGAGGACATTGGGGACAATGGGGACACCACGGGGACACCATGGGGACACCATGGGGACATGGCCCCAGCGCCCGGCACGGCTGTGGGGACACCATGGGGACATTGGGGACACCACGGGGACACCATGGGGACACCATGGGGACATGGCCCCAGCGCCCGGCACGGCTGTGGGGACACCATGGGGACATTGGGGACACCACGGGGACACCATGGGGACACTGGGGACACCACGGGGACACCATGGGGACATGGCCCCGGCACGGCTGTGGGGACACCATGGGGACATTGGGGACATTGGGGACACCATGGGGACACCATGGGGACACCATGGGGACACGGCCCCGGCAAGGCCCCAGTGCCCGGCACGGCTGTGGGGACACCATGGGGACATTGGGGACACCATGGGGACACCATGGGGACACAGCCCCAGCGCCCGGCACGGCTGTGGGGACACCATGGGGACATTGGGGACACCATGGGGACACCATGGGGACACAGCCCCAGCGCCCGGCACGGCTGTGGGGACACCATGGGGACACCATGGGGACATGGCCCCGGCACGGATGTGGGGACACAATGGGGACATTGGGGATACCATGGGGACACCTTGGGGACACGGCCCCAGCAAGGCCCCAGCGCCCGGCACGGCTGTGGGGACACCATGGGGACATTGGGGACAATGGGGACACCATGGGGATACGGCCCTGGCACGGCCCCAGCGCCCGGCACGGCTGTGGGGACACCATGGGGACATTGGGAACATCATGGGGACATTATGGGGACACGATGGGGACACAGTCCTGGCACGGCTGTGGGGACACGGGGACGTGGGACATGGGGTCACGGGGATGTGGGAATGGGAACGGGAACAGGGGAAACGAAAATGGGAATGGGAATGAGAATGGGAAAGGGAAAATGGGAATGGGGAAATGGGAACGGGAAAACAGGACTGGGAACAGGAAAATGGGAATGGGCTGACACTGGGAACAGCACGGGGGAGGGAACTGAGATAGGACTGGGAATAGATGGGAGTGGGAATAACACCGGGAGCGGCGCTGGGATCACAGCGGGAATGGAGCCGGGATCACAGCGGGAATGGAGCCGCTGGGATCACAGCGGGAACGGAGCCGGGATCACAGCGGGAATGGAGCCGGGATCACAGCGGGAAGGGAGCCGGGATCACAGCGGGAATGGAGCCGGGATCACAGCGGGAATGGAGCCGGGATCACAGCGGGAATGGAGCCGGGATCACAGCGGGAACGGAGCCGGGATCACAGCGGGAACGGAGCCGGGATCACAGCGGGAATGGAGCCGGGATCACAGCGGGAATGGAGCCGGGATCACAGCGGGAAGGGAGCCGGGATCACAGCGGGAATGGAGCCGGGATCACAGCGGGAATGGAGCCGGGATCACAGCGGGAAGGGAGCCGGGATCACAGCGGGAATGGAGCCGGGATCACAGCGGGAATGGAGCCGGGATCACAGCGGGAATGGAGCCGGGATCACAGCGGGAATGGAGCCGGGATCACAGCGGGAACGGAGCCGGGATCACAGCGGGAACGGAGCCGGGATCACAGCGGGAATGGAGCCGGGATCACAGCGGGAAGGGAGCCGGGATCACAGCGGGAATGGAGCTGGGATCACAGCGGGAATGGAGCCGGGATCACAGCGGGAATGGAGCCAGGATCACAGCGGGAAGGGAGCCGGGATCACAGCGGGAAGGGAGCCGGGATCACAGCGGGAACGGAGCCGGGATCACACCAGGAACGGAGCCGGGATCACAGTGGGAATGGAGCCGGGATCACAGCGGGAACGGAGCCGGGATCACAGTGGGAATGGCACCAGGAATGACACTGGGATGGATCTGCTGGCAGGGTCCCACCCTGCACAGGGCAGGGACGGGAGGTGACAGGGAGGTGACAGAGGTGACCCGGAGGTGACAGAGGGGACAGGGACTCACCCAAGGCCCTCACGGTGTGGTCCCGAGTGTACCTGACCCTCTGGTGGGCCTCCACGCAGGTGTCACACAGCGGCTCCGCGCACTCCAGGCAGAACCTGGTGGCCGCCGCGTTGTCCTCACAGCTGGTGCAGCTCTGGGGACAAGGGACACGCTGGGGGACCTCCCTCCCCGTCCCCAATCAGCGCTAATTAGCACGAACTAATTAGCTAATGCGTACCTGCCCGCTGGCCTGGCCCAGGGCTGTGCCAGCCGCGCTGTCCTGCAGGAAGAAGTTCTCCATGATGTCACCCAGGGGACACTGCTGGTGGCACACGGGGCAGTCGAACGCTGAGGGGACAGAGAGAGGACACAGTCACCCCACACGCCCCTCTGTCACCTGCATTTGTCACCAAAGGCCGGCTCGTTAGTGGGGCGGGGGCTGGGGACCTCCAAACGGAGCCCCAGGGCCACCGATGTCACCTCGGAGAGGTCCCTGGAGGCCGCAGAACCTCCCCACAGAGGGGACAGGGAGGGTGACAAGGGGTCACCGACGGGGCTGGGGACAGGGATGGTGACAAGGAGTCGCCGATGGAGTCGGTGTCCTCCAGGCGGGGACAATGCCACACTGGGGTCACCGTGTCCCCTGGGGTGGACACGCGGGTCCCCCCCGTTTCCATAGAGCTCCCCGAGTTCTGAGTCATTCCTGCAGCAACCCAGGAACTCCCGGTGATCCCAATAATTCCCTGAGCTCCCAGAAACCCCCAGTGTCCTCCACAAGCCAGCGATCCCAGTAACCCCCAAAAATCCCACCGACCACCTGCGATCCCGGTAAACCAAAGCGCTTTCCCGGTGCTCCGGGGGGTCAAAGCAGTAAACCCCAGCGATCCCGGTGCTCCCGGTAACCCCCGGTCACGGCAGTAAACCCCAGCGATCCCGGTGCTCCCGGTAACCCCCGGTCACGGCAGTAAACCCCAGCGATCCCGGTGTTCCCGGTAACCCCCGGTCACGGCAGTAAACCCCAGCGATCCCGGTGTTCCCGGTAACCCCCGGTCACGGCAGTAAACCCCAGCGATCCCGGTGTTCCCGGTAACCGCCATCGCTCCCACCTCACACGCCCCCCCCTCACCCTGCCCGTCGCCGCCGTCGAGGCAGCCCCGGCACACGGAGTGCAGGCAGGGCAGCAGCCGCGGCTCCCGCTGGGGGCTGAGCCGCTCCCGGCAGGCGCCGCAGAGCTCCAGCAGCCCGAGCGGCTCCGCCGGCTCCGCTCCCTTCGCCCCGGGGCCGTTCCCCACCGCCGGCGGCAGCGGCACCGACATGGCCGCCGAGTCTCCCTCAGTCGGCCACACCGCCTCAAGCTCCCGCCCCCCCTGCCGGCAGCTAATCAGCGCCCGCTGCGCGCGATTGACAGCGAGGAGAACCAATTGTAGGATTGGGGGGCGGAATTTGACAGCGCAAGGGAGATATGGGAGAGGAGCAGGCGGGAAAGGGCGGGAAAACGCCTCTTGCACGTGAACGTGAGCAGACCAATCAGCACGGAGGGACGGCCGGAGCTGAACCAATCAGCAGCAAAAGAGCCGCGAGGGAGGCGGAGACTTCTTGGGCGGATCGGCCAATCGACATCGGCGTGCTGCGGGGAGGCGGGGCCGAGGCTGTGATCGACAGCTGTACAAACTAATGGGGAGCAGAAGCGGGGAGGGACTGGGAGTTACTGGGGTCATTGGGGATTAATGGGATCACGGGGGATTGCTGGGATCGCCGGGAATTACTGGGGTCACCGGGGGTTACTGGGATCACTGGGGGTCACTGGGAGCACTGGGGGTCACTGCAGGTCACTGGGATCACTGGGAGCACTGGGGAGACACAGGAGTTTACTGGGATCACTGGGGGTCACTGCAGGTCACTGGGATCACTGGGAGCACTGGGAAGGAACAGAGGGTTACTGGGATCACTGGGCGTTACTGGGAGCACTGGGCAGCAGAACTGGGGAGGGACTGGGAACCCTAAGAAGGGACTGGGAGAGCTGCAGGGTTGAACTGGGAGCACTGGGGACTGCAGCAAGGGGTCACTGGGAACACTGCAGAGAGCACGGAGGCTTACTGGCAATGCTGGGAGGACACTGGTGGCTACTGGGGACATTACTGGCAGGGCCCTGGGACCAACGGCTGCGCTGGTGGCCGTGGGGCAGTCCCCCCTCAATGTCCCCTCCCACCCCCTCGGTGTCCCCCCATGTCCCCTGGCTGTGTCCTGGGGGGTCCCCGCGCGGGTCACGGGGGCGTTGGCGACAGAGCCGTGGCACGGCCGGTGTCAGCGGCGCAGGGAGGGCTGTGGCCCAGAGCTGAGACGGGGACACGCCGCAGGGGCCAGGGGCGGTTTTTAGTGTGACAAACGGCAAGAACAGCACCAAAACGGCCGACAAAACCCTGAGTTCATCGTCGCCATCTGTGGAGGGGGACGGGAGCCACGTGTCCCCTGCGTCCCCCCAGGTGTCCCACCCGTGGCCGCGGTGGGGTCGCAGTCACGGAACAGTTTGGGCGGAGGGACCTTCCCCCGACGCAGCTTCTCTGGGAATGCCACCCCAGCCCCTCACAGGCAGGAATTTCTCCCCAGAATTCCACCTTCTCCAGTGGCAAAGCCGTTCCCCGCGTCCTGGCGCTCCAGGCCCTTGTCCCAAGTCCCTCTGCAGCTCTTGGAGCCCCTTCCGGCACTGGGAGGGGCTCTCAAGTGTCCCTGGATCCAGGTGGGACACCTCGGCTCTGTCCATCCCATGCCCAGCTCAGTTCCAGAACGTTCTGGGGGTCAGGGATGTCACCACCCCCAGCACCAGAGCCGCCGAGCTTCCCGGGCTCCGCTGGCTCTCCATGCCGCGGCGTTGGCCGTGGCCAACCTCCTCCTGGGTGTTCGGGGTGCCCCAGCCCAGTTCCCGGCAGGATTTGTTCCCTGATCCCGCCGCTGCTCGGAGCCCCGGGTGTCCCCCAACGTCCCCGTTCCAGCTGGGGCTGCTCCGCTCCTCCTCTCCTGTCACCGGGAACGTCCCCGCGGCGTCCCGCACCCGACGGAGAACGTCACAGCCGCCTCCTCCAGGCTTCACCCCGGGGGCTGCACCCAGGGGCCCCCAGGCTCACCCTCCAGGCCCCTCGAGGGGCAGGGACCCCTCCTCACGCCGTGTGAGTGGGGCCGGCACCCGCGGCGTCCGGCCACGTGCCCAGTCCAGGCTCTGGAGGTAGCCCCGGTGGCAGTCCCGGTGGTGGCCCCAGCGATGGCCCAGGTGGTGGCCCCGGTGGCAGTCCCGGTGGTGGCCCCAGCGATGGCCCAGGTGGTGGCCCCGGTGGCAGTCCCGGTGGTGGCCCCAGCGATGGCCCTGGTGGTGGTCCTGGTGGCAGCCCTGGAGGTGGCCCCGGCAGTGTCCCCTGCACTGTCACCGGTAGTGTCCCCGGCGAGGTCCCTGGCAGTGTCCCCTGCAGTGTCCCTGGCATTGTCCCCGCTGAGGTCCCCGGCACTGTCCCCAGCGATGTCCCCAGCGATGTCCCCGGCAGTGTCCCCTGCATTGTCCCCAGTGGTGTCCCCTGCACTGTCCCCAGCGCTGTCCCCGGCAGTGTCCCCGGCGATGTCCCCAGCGACGTCCCTGGCACTGTCCCCAGCGACGTCCCCGGCAGTGTCCCCTGCACTGTCCCCAGTGCTGTCCCCGGCAGTGTCCCCGGCGATGTCCCCAGCGACGTCCCCGGCACTGTCCCCAGCGGTGTCCCCTGCACTGTCCCCAGCGCTGTCCCCGGCAGTGTCCCCGGCGATGTCCCCAGCGACGTCCCTGGCACTGTCCCCAGCGGTGTCCCCGGCAGTGTCCCCTGCACTGTCCCCAGCGCTGTCCCCGGCAGTGTCCCCGGCGATGTCCCCAGCGCTGTCCCTGGCACTGTCCCCGTCAGTGTCCCCGGCAGCGTCCCCGGCGGGGTCCCGGGGTGCGAGGCGGCGGCGTGGCGCTCCAGGAGGGTGCGGTGGGAGAAGCCCTTGGTGCAGAGGCGGCACTGGAAGCGCTCGGGGCGGTGCGTGCGCATGTGAACGTTGAGGGAGCTCTTCTGCGTGAAGCGCTTGCAGCAGACGCCGCACTGGAAGGCGCGGACGCCCGTGTGCGTCACCATGTGCTTCAGCAGGTAGTCCCGCAGCGAGAAGGAGCGCCAGCAGATGGAGCACTGGTGGGGCTTCTCGCCTGCGGGGAGGAAAACGGGGAGGCTGGGGTCAGCGTGGGTCGGCAGGGGTCAGTGTGGGTCAGTGTGGGTCGGCAGGGGTCAGTGTGGGTCAGTGTGGGTCAGTGTGGGTCGGCAGGGGTCAGTGTGGGTCAGTGTGGGTCAGTGTGGGTCAGTGTGGGTCAGCGTGGGTCGGCAGGGGTCAGTGTGGGTCAGTGTGGGTCAGTGTGGGTCGGCAGGGGTCAGTGTGGGTCAGTGTGGGTCAGTGTGGGTCGGCAGGGGTCAGTGTGGGTCAGTGTGGGTCAGTGTGGGTCGGCAGGGGTCAGTGTGGGTCAGCATGGGTCAGCGTGGGTCGGCAGGGGTCAGTGTGGGTCAGTGTGGGTCAGTGTGGGTCGGCAGGGGTCAGTGTGGGTCAGTGTGGGTCAGTGTGGGTCAGTGTGGGTCAGTGTGGGTCAGTGTGAGTCGGCAGGGATCAGTGTGGGTCAGCGTGGGTCGGCAGGGGTCAGTGTGGGTCAGTGTGGGTCAGTGTGGGTCAGTGTGGGTCAGTGTGGGTCAGCGTGGGTCAGTGTGAGTCGGCAGGGGTCAGTGTGGGTCAGTGTGGGTCAGTGTGGGTCAGTGTGGGTCAGCGTGGGTCGGCAGGGGTCAGTGTGGGTCAGTGTGGGTCAGTGTGGGTCAGTGTGGGTCGGCAGGGGTCAGTGTGGGTCAGTGTGGGTCAGTGTGAGTCGGCAGGGGTCAGTGTGGGTCAGTGTGGGTCAGTGTGGGTCAGTGTGGGTCAGCGTGGGTCGGCAGGGGTCAGTGTGGGTCAGTGTGGGTCAGCGTGGGTCGGCAGGGGTCAGTGTGGGTCAGTGTGGGTCAGCGTGGGTCGGCAGGGGTCAGTGTGGGTCAGTGTGGGTCAGTGTGGGTCAGCGTGGGTCGGCAGGGGTCAGTGTGGGTCAGTGTGGGTCAGTGTGGGTCAGCGTGGGTCGGCAGGGGTCAGTGTGGGTCAGTGTGGGTCAGTGTGGGTCGGCAGGGGTCAGTGTGGGTCGGTGTGGGTTGGTACCGGTCAGTGTGGGTCAGCAGGGGTCAACAGGGGTCAGTGTGGGTCAGCAGGGGTCAACAGGGGTCAGTGTGGGTCAGTGTGGATTGGCAGGGGTCAGTGTGGGTCAGCACGGGTCAACAGGGGTCAGTGTGGGTCAGTGTGGATTGGCAGCGGTCAGTGTGGGTCAGCACGAATTGGTACTGGTCAGTGTGGGTCACTGTGGGTCAGTGTGGATTGGCAGCGGTCAGTGTGGGTCAGCATGGACTGGTACTGGTCAGTGTGGGTCACTGTGGGTCAGTGTGGATTGGCAGTGGTCAGTGTGGGTCAGGGTGGATTGGTACTGGTCAGTGTGGGTCAATGTGGGTCAGGGTGGATTGGTACTGGTCAGTGTGGGTCAATGTGGGTCAGGGTGGATTGGCAGCGGTCAATGTGGGTCAGTGTGGGTCAGGGTGGATTGGCAGCGGTCAGTGTGGGTCAGTGTGGGTCAGCATCAGTCAACAGGGACCAATGTGGGTCAATATGGATCAATATGGATCAATAGGGGCCCACGTACATTCATACAGGTCACTGTGGATCGATACGAGTCGTGGGTCAATGGGGGTCAAAAGGGGTCAACGTGGATCGATACAGGTCAACATGAACCCAAAATGGATCAACGTGGGTCAACGTGGATCAACACAAGTCAACATGAACCCAAAATGGATCAACATGGGTCAACGTGGATCAATACAGGTCAACATGAACCCAAAATGGATCAACGTGGGTCAACGTGGATCAACACAAGTCAACATGAACCCAAAATGGATCAACGTGGGTCAACGTGGATCGATACAGGTCAACATGAACCCAAAATGGATCAACGTGGGTCAACGTGGATCAACACAAGTCAACATGAACCCAAAATGGATCAACATGGGTCAACGTGGATCAATACAGGTCAACATGAACCCAAAATGGATCAACGTGGGTCAACGTGGATCAATACAGGTCAACATGAACCCAAAATGGATCAACGTGGGTCAACGTGGATCAATACAGGTCAACATGAACCCAAAATGGATCAACGTGGGTCAATGTGGATCAATACAGGTCAACATGAACCCAAAATGGATCAACATGAGTCAACATGAACCCAAAATGGATCAACATGGGTCAACGTGGATCAATACAGGTTAACATGGATCAACAGGGATTGCTCCAGATCAACATGGGCCAAAATGGATCAACGTGGGTCAATACTGGTCAGCACAGGCCAACAGGGATCAATGTGGGTCAATACGGGTCAACACGGATTGATACAGGTCAATGTGGATTGATACAGATCAATGTGGACCAAACTGGACCAATAGATCAATGCAGGTCAGCACAGGCCGGCACAGGCCAGCCCTGGTCAGCACTGGTCAGCACTGGTCAGCACTGGTCAGCACTGGTCAGCACTGATCAGCACTGGCCAGCACTGGTCAGCACAGGCCAGCGCTGGTCAGCACAGGCCAGCCCTGGTCAGCACAGGCCAGCCCTGGTCAGCACTGGTCAGTACAGGCCAGCACTGGTCAGCACAGGCCAGCCCCGGTCAGTACAGGCCAGCCCTGGTCAGCACTGGTCAGTACAGGCCAGCACTGGTCAGCACAGGCCGGCACTGGTCAGCACAGGCCAGCCCTGGTCAGCACTGGTCAGCACAGGCCAGCACTGGTCAGCACTGGTCAGCACAGGCCAGCCCTGGTCAGCACTGGTCAGCACAGGCCAGCATTGGTCAGTACAGGCCGGCACTGGTCAGCACAGGCCAGCACTGGTCAGCACAGGCCAGCGCTGGTCAGCACTGGTCAGTACAGGCCAGCCCTGGTCAGCACTGGTCAGCACAGGCCAGCATTGGTCAGTACAGGCCGGCACTGGTCAGTACAGGCCAGCACTGGCCAGCACTGGTCAGTACAGGCCAGCATTGGTCAGCACTGGTCAGCACAGGCCAGCTCTGGTCAGTACAGGCCAGCACTGGTCAGCACAGGCTGGCACTGGTCAGCACTGGTCAGCACAGGCCAGCACTGGTCAGCAATGGCCGGCACTGGTCAGCACTGGTCAGCATAGGCCAGCACTGGTCAGCACAGGCCAGAATTGGTCAGCACTGGCCAGCACAGGCCAGCACTGGTCAGCACAGGCCAGCATTGGTCAGCACTGGTCAGCACAGGTCAGTACAGGCCAGCACTGGTCAGCACTGGTCAGCACTGGTCAGCCCTGGTCAGCACAGGCCAGCACTGGTCAGCACAGGCCAGCACTGGTCAGCACTGGTCAGCACTGGTCAGCACTGGTCAGCACAGGCCAGCACTGGTCAGCACAGGCCAGCTCTGGTCAGCACTGGTCAGCACTGGTCAGCACTGGTCAGCACTGGTCAGCACAGGCCAGCACTGGTCAGCACTGGTCAGCACTGGTCAGCACAGGCCAGCATTGGTCAGCACAGGCCAGCACTGGTCAGCACTGGTCAGCACTGGCCAGCCCTGGTCAGCCCTGGTCAGCACTGGTCAGCACAGGCCAGCACTGGTCAGCACTGGCCCGCCCTGGTCAGCACTGGCCAGCATTGGTCAGCACTGGCCAGCCCTGGTCAGCACTGGTCAGCACTGGTCAGCACTGGTCAGCACAGGCCAGCGCTGGTCAGCACTGGTCAGCACTGGCCAGCACTGGCCAGCATTGGTCAGCACAGGCCAGCACTGGTCAGCACAGGCCAGCCCTGGTCAGCACTGGTCAGCACTGGTCAGCACAGGCCAGCCCTGGTCAGCACTGGTCAGCACTGGTCAGCACAGGCCAGCACTGGCCAGCCCTGGTCAGCACTGGTCAGCACTGGTCAGTACAGGCCAGCCCTGGTCAGCACAGGCCAGCACTGGTCAGCACTGGTCAGCACTGGTCAGCACTGGTCAGCACTGGTCAGCACTGGCCAGCACTGGTCAGCACTGGCCAGCCCTGGTCAGCACTGGTCAGCACTGGCCAGCCCTGGTCAGCACTGGTCAGCACTGGTCAGCACTGGTCAGCCCTGGCCAGCCCTGGTCCGCACAGGCCCACGTGGGTCACCCCGGCTCCACTCCGGCCAGCGCGGCTCAGTGACTGGCCCTCCGGGGCCGGATCCCGGCCCGCACGGACGGACACAGGGCACCCCCGGCGGTGCCCACCACACCCGCGAGCGTCCCCGTGTCCCCCCGCTCACCTGAGTGGATGAACATGTGCTTGGTGTAGTTCTTGCGGGAGCTGAAGCTCTTCTGGCAGTGCCCGCACTGGTAGGGGGGCTGCGGGCCGCGGGGGGGCCCGGCCGGGGGGGCCATGGGGACAGTCCCCCCCTCCGCGCCGCCCTCGTAGGGCGCCGCCAGCGCCGGGGGCGCCCCGAAGGCGAAGCCGTCCCCCGCCGGCGCCTCCCGGCCGCGCTGGGGCCCCAAGGCGGCGCCGCCGTCGTCGCCGGGCCAGGGAGGCAGGAAAGCGTCGGGGAAAACCTCGGGGGCGCCGAAAAACGGGGGCTCCGCGGCGGGGAAAGCCGGGGGGGCCACGCCCGGCGGGGCGACACCTTCCTGAGGCCCCCCTTCCTCCTCTCCCTCCTCTCCCTCCTCCTCCTCCTCGTCGTCCTCCTCATCCTCCTCCTGCAGGTCGCGGCGCTCCTCCTTGAGCGCGGGCGCCAGGCGCAGCGGCTGCCGCTGCTTGCGGCTGTGCCCGCCGGGCACCGGCAGCGCCCCGAGCCCCGGCGGCGACACCGGCGGAGCCTTGCGGGACGGCGGCGGCGGCGGCGGCGGCAGCGCGGCGGGGCCGCGGCCCTGCGAGATGATCTGCGTGCACTCGTCGATGACCGTCTTGATCTGCAGCACGGAGGCGGCCGTGAGGATGTGCAGCGCCTCGGAGCGGGCCACCACCAGGCTGCCGCTGTAGAGGAACTCGACGAGCTGGCGCACGGCGGCCGAGGGCACCACGGGCGGCACCTCGATGGCCGAGTGGCCCAGCAGCAGCTTGTCGTGGAAGAAGGGGCTGCCGGCGGCCAGCACGCAGCGGTGGGCGCGCAGCGAGGCCTCGCGGATGCGCACGGTCACGTCGCAGAACTGCCCGGCCACGCGCTGCCCGTTGAGCGTCTCCAGCAGCGAGCGGCTGAAGTTGTGCAGGTGGATGTAGTGCACGGCCTCGTCCGGCATGGCCGCGGGGACACCGGGGGGGACACGGGGGACACGGGGGGGGACACGGGGGATGTGGGGACACAGGGACACCAGGGACACCGGGAACACGGGGACACTGGGGACACGGTGGGGAGAGAGGGGACACGGACACACTGGGGACACAGGGACACGGGGGACACGTGGACACTGAGGACACGGGGACACGGAGGGGATAGAGGGGGCAATGAGAACACGGGGGACGCTGGGGACACTGCGGAGATGGAGGGGACACAGGGACACCCCTATAGCCCCTATATGTCCCCTATAGGCCCTATTTGTCCTCTATATATTGGGGACACAGTGGAGATAGAGGGGACACAGGGGACACTGGGGACACTGGGGACACAGTGGAGATAGAGGGGACACGGTGGACACAGAGATGGCAGTGACAGCTGGGGACACGGGGATGGCGGGGACACAGGGACACGGGGGACACAGAGATGGCAGTGACAGCTGGGGACACGGCAAGAGCCGGAGGTGGTGGGGACAGCAGGGACAATGGGGACACAGGGATTGTGTAGACACGGGGACAGCAGGGACGCGGGGACACCGGGATGTTGGGGACACCCAGCGGGACAGCGGCGAGGCTGGCGGTACCTGGGGAAAGAGAGACGGGGCTGGGGACGTGGGGATATCACCGGGCCCTGGGGCCGCCCCGTGTGACGTCACCAGCGCCAGGGGACACTGACGGGGACACGGTGTGACGTCACCGCGCGCCGTGCACTGTGCCGATGACATCACGGGGCGGCCCGAGGGACGCCGGGCGCGATGTCCCCGGCCTGTCACGACAGCCGGAACCACCCGAGCCAATTCCTCCTCCTCCCTCGGGATCTCCCGGCCCGACCCGTTCCCCTCCCCACCCCCAAAACCTCCGGGACACCCCTCCGGGCCCCTCCCCCACACCTCGCTCCGGCGCCCGCCGCCGCCGCTCTCTGACGTCACTTCCGCCGGACCGGACCGGAAGCGATGGTGGATCATAGAGAGGGGCCCAGCGCGCCCCCCTCGCCGCCATAGAGACGGGGAGGAGCGGCCGGGACGGGTGGCGCCCCCTGGCGGGGCGGGGGGTTCCTTTGGGTCGTGGCTCATCACGGATCGTCCGTAGGGACCCCGGGAGCGGGACCCCAATGTCCCCGCAGAGACCCCCATGGGGACCCCAGTGTCCCCACAGACCCCACAGGGACCCCCATGGGGACCCCAATGTCCCCACAGGGACCCCCATGGGGACCCCAATGTCCCCACAGACACCACAGAGACCCCCATGGGGACCCCAATGTCCCCACAGGGACCCCCATGGGGACCCCAATGTCCCCACAGGGACCCCCATGGGGACCCCAATGTCCCCACAGGGACCCCCATGGAGACCCCAATGTCCCCACAGGGACCCCCATGGGGACCCCAATGTCCCCACAGGGACCCCCATGGGGACCCCAATGTCCCCACAGGGACCCCCATGGAGACCCCAATGTCCCCACAGAGCCCCCCATGGGGACCCCAGTGTCCCCACAGACCCCACAGAGACCCCCATGGAGACCCCAATGTCCCCACAGAGCCCACAGGGACCCCCATGGGGACGCCAATGTCCCCACAGGGACCCCCCTGGGGACCCCAATGTCCCCACAGAGCCCACAGGGATCCCCTGGGGACTCCAAGAGGCTCCCACAAACCCTTATGGGGACCCCACTGCAGACCCCCATAGGGCTGCAGACCCCTACAGACCTCCTCCATAGGGAGCCCCGGGGTCGGGACCAGAGCCCTCGGCGAGGCTGGAGACCCCAACAGGCGCCCACAGGGACCCTGTAGGGCTGGGATCCCCTACAGACCCCCAGGGATCCTACTGACCCCACAAGGTCAAACTGGACCCTCTTGGCCATGTTCCTTGACCCGTGTTGGCCCACGTTGATCCGTGCCCGTCCATCTTGACCCACGTCGACTCCTCCTGGTCCATGTTGACATGTTGATCCGTGTCCATCCGTGTGGGCCCACGTTGGTTCCTCTTGGTCCATGTTGATCCGTGTGGGCCCACGTTGGTTCCTGTTGACTCCTGTTGGTCCAGGGTGATCCATCTGCGGACCCACATTGATCCATGCTGACCCACATTGATCCCTGTTGACCCACATTGATCCATGCTGACCCACGCTGACCCACGGTGCTCCAGGTTGACCCACACTGACCCATGCTGACCCACGCTGACCCACGGTGCTCCAGGTTGACCCACACTGACCCACATTGATCCATGCTGACCCATGCTGACCCACAGTGCTCCAGGTTGACCCACATTGACCCACATTGATCCATGTTGACCCACACTGACCCACGGTGCTCCAGGTTGACCCACACTGACCCACATTGGTCCATGTTGACCCACGCTGACCCACAGTGCTCCAGGTTGACCCACACTGACCCACGTTGATCCATCTGGACCCCATGTTGATCCCTGGTGTCCAGTGTTGACCAGGGTTGACCCGTGTCACTCCACGCCTCTCCATGTTGACTAGTGCTGACCCATGGTGACCCATGGTGACCCAGAGTGACCTGTGTCACTCCACGCCTCTCCATGTTGACCAGTGCTGACCCATGGTGACCCATGGTGACCCAGAGTGACCTGTGTCGCTCCACGCCTCTCCATGTTGACCAGTGCTGACCCATGGTGACCCATGGTGACCCAGGGTGACCTGTGTCGCTCCACACCTCTCCATGTTGACCAGTGGTGACCCATGGTGACCCATGGTGAGCCATGGTGACCTGTGTCACTCCACGCCTCTCCATGTTGACCAGTGCTGACCCATGGTGACCCATGGTGACCCAGAGTGACCTGTGTCACTCCACGCCTCTCCATGTTGACCAGTGCTGACCCATGGTGACCCATGGTGAGCCATGGTGACCTGTGTCACTCGGTGTCTCTCCATGTTGACCTCACTGCACAGGTGACCCCAGCGATGACCTCTTCTATGACCCCATGACCCCTGGCTGCGGCTGTTGCCCCCCCTGACCCACCCAGCCCCAGCCCACCATGTGACATCACCAAGTGCTGTCCCCACTGTGACATCACACTCAGCACTGTGACGTCACCGCTGGTGCCATGCTCTGCCCCCATCGCAGCTGGCACCGTGACATCACAGGTGACATCACAGGTGATAACACTGAGGTTCTCACCAGCCCAACATTCCTCCCTTGGGTGGCTCTGAATTCTGGGGTGCCTTGGGTTGGTGCCCCAAAACCTGCAGGGGTGGCACCCAAATTCCAGGGTGTCCTGGGGCACCTGAGTCCCCTCGGGCAGGGGTGACACCCAAATTCTGGGGTATCCTGGGGCACCCGCGTCCCCTCGGTGACAGCGACCGCTGAGTTCCGCTGTGCCCTGAGACACCTGTGCCCTGGGTGAGGGCGACGGTGACACCCGGGGGGGACGGGTGTGTCCCCACCAGGGATGACACCGAAATTCCGGGATGCCCTGGGACACCCCCTGGGGCGGGGGCGACGCCCGAATTCCGGGTGCCCGGGGGCGGCGCCCCGAAACCCGCGTCCCCCGGGGCCAGGGCGGCGGTGACAGCGGCGCTCGGAGCCGCCCGCACCTCGGCCCGGCGGCGCTGGGCGGGCTCCGTCCCCTCCCCGCGGGGACAACCCGAGGGGAGGGACGCGGTGACACCCGCGGGGACCTCCCGTGCCCGCGGCGGGGGCGGCACCGGCACCGGCCCCGCGGGATCCGCGGCCACAGGTGAGGGACTCGGGCTCCGGGACACCCCGGGGTGAACAGGGGACCCCAAAACCCCCGAGGGTATGCAGGGGACCCCAAAACCCCCCAGGGTGAACAGGGGACCCCAAAACACCTACGAGGGTGGGCAGGGGACTCAAAACTCCCCCGGGGTGAACAGGGGATCCCAAAACTCCCCCCAGGGTGAACAGGGGACCCCAAAACACCTACGAGGGTGAACAGGGGACCCCAAAACACCTACGAGGGTGAACAGGGGACCCCAAAACACCTACGGGGGTGGGCAGGGGACCCAAAACTCCCCCGGGGTGAACAGGGGACCCCAAAACTCCCCCCAGGGTGAACAGGGGACCCCAAAACACCTACGAGGGTGAACAGGGGACCCCAAAACCTCCCAGGGTGGGCAGGGGACCCCAAAACACCTACGAGGGTGAACAGGGGACCCCAAAACTCCCCCAGGGTGGGCAGGGGACCCAAAACTCCCCCGAGGGTGGGCAGTGGACCCCAAACCCCCCCCAGGGTGAACAGGGAACCCCAAAACCCGCCCAGGGCGGGTAGGGCACCCCGCGGTCCGGGCACCCCCGACCTTCCCCCCACAGAAAAGGGACCCGGAGCTCTGTGTGTGTGTGGGGGGGGTCCCAGACCCCCGGTTTTAGGGGAGGGGTCTCTGCAGGGTCTCTGCCGCTCCGGAGCCCCCCCAAGTTTGCGCCATGATGGACACGGGGGACAGGGGAGGGCGCAGCCCCCCCCGGCTGGCACAGGTGAGTGGCGGGACCCCCAGGTGAGCGGGAGGGACCCCCGGGTGACGCTGGGGACCCCCAAGTGATGCACCCGGGGAAGCCTGGACCCCAACTGAGGGGGTCCCAGGAGGTGGGGGGTGGGGGGTCGCGGCATTTGGGGGCTCGCAGCCCCTCTCCCCTTTGGCCGGGGACCCCCGGCGCCCCCTGGGCGGCCCCCCTGGCCCCCCGCCAGCCCCCGGGCTGGAATTGGGACACGGGGCGGGGACAGCGACACGGCGGCCCTCGGCGCCCCTCCCCCCCCGTGGGAACCGACACGTCCCCCCCCCCCATCCCGGCCCAGCCCCCACTCGAGACCCCAAATTGCTCCCCCCCCCCCCGGATTCCTGAGACCCCCCGAAATTCCGGGCCCCTCTGAACTTCTGAGACCCCCAAACATCTGGGAGTGTCCAGACCCCTGGGAGACCCCAAACTCCTCATCCTCCCCCCGGACTTTGGGACCCCCCAAAACAGACAGACCCCTTCCCCCGGATCCTCCTGAGCCCCTCGAACTCTGGGGATCCCCAGACTTTGGGACCCCCTCCCGAATTCCTCGGACCCCCCAAAAACCTGGGAACCCCCTAAAGAGTTGGGACCCCCCAGACTTGGGGACTCCCCGGGCATTTGGGACCCTCCGGACACCTGGGACCCCCAGGACACTTGGGGTCCCCAAAACCCCTGGACCCCCCCGGGCATTTGGGGACACCTGGGACCGGGGGGATTGCTGGAACCTCCAACTCTTGGGGCACCCCGGATTTTGGGGGATCCCTGTGCCCCGCAGCCCCGGGGACCCCCCCAGATGTTGGGACCGCTCGGGGACCCCCCGGATTTTGGGTGCCCCCCAGAATTTCCCCTCCCCCCCCACAGCCCCAGCACCGCCGGGACCTGGAGGAGGAGCTGCGGGACCTCAGCAACCAGGTGGGCGTGGCTCGAGGAGAGGGGCGAGGCCAGCACCTGTCAGTCACAGCCTGGCCCCTCCTCTCAGTGCGCAGAGGGATGGGGCATGCGGCTGTCAATCACCTAAGTGGGCGGGGGTTGCCAAGTCCATCATAATGGGGGTGGAGCTTCGAACTGTCCATCATCTAGGGGCGGGGCCTGGGGATGTCAATCACCCCTTGCCCAATCAGGTAGCGATGCTGGGGCGGAGCCTGGCAGCAGAACGTGGGCGGAGCCTGATGGAGGGTGGGGCCCTGCGGGCGCTGGAGATCGCTGTGGGCGGAGCCCAGGCCCGGGTAGGCGGAGCCTGTCGGGCCCTGGACAGAGCCAAGGAGCGCCTGCGCCTGCAGGAGGTGGGCGGGGTTTGGTGGAGGGGGCGGAGCCTCTGACAGGTGTGGGGGAAAGAGGCGAGGCTACAGGGGGTGTGGCCTGTGGGGGAGGGGGCTCTGGCGGGGTGTGGCTGAGCTGGTGTGAAGAGGGTGTGTCCGGGGGTGTGGTCTGTGAGGGAGGTGGGGCATATGGGGTGGGTGGGGCCATGGTGGGGAGGGGCCAGAGGGGGTGGAGGGCCTGACATGGGTGGAGTCAGGGTGGGGGTGTGACTATGGTGGGAATAAAGGGGGCGTGTTTCTGCTAAAGGGGCGTGGTCTGAGGGTAGTGTTGCTGTGATTGAGTGGTGGGTGGAGTCCGGTGTATGGGCGTAGCCTCTCGCTTACCCCGCCCCTCTGCAGGAGGCGGGGCAGATGCTGTGGGCCGAGCTGGAGGCCGCTCGTGCTGCCAAGGTGGGGGCGGAGCTCCGGGCACAGGAGGCGGAGTCTCAGTGCCAGGCCCGGGGGGAGGAGCTGGAGCGGCTGCGCCAGGTGGGCGGGGCTATGGCAATGGCAATGGGCGGGGCTTTAGCAGCCTGAGGAGCAGGGCTGAGGACCAGTGGGCGGGGCTATAACAGCCTATGGGTGGGACTGAGGAATAATGTGTGGGGCTATTAAAGCTGGGGTGGGGCTGAAGACAATGGGTGGGGCTAAATCAGCCTGTGGGCGGGGCTATGGAATCATGGTCAGTGCTAAAGCAGCCTGTGGGTGTGGCTACGGTGGTGGGCGTGGTATGGCATTGGGCGTGGCTTGGGGGTGTGTGTCCATGCTGGCCCCGCCCACAGGCGGTGCAGGTGGCCCAGCATTCCCGGCGTCAGGCAGAGCAGGAGCGTGACCAGGTGGCTGCGAAGGTGGGCCACGCCCCCCGGGCCAGGTGAGCGCGGCCACGCCCCCTCCCAGTGTGTCCCCCCCAGTGTGTCCCCCCCAGTGTGTCCCCCATATCCCAGTGTTCCTATAGTCCCTGGAACTCCCATGTGCCCTCTGTAGCCCCATCTACCCTATAGCCCCTATATGTCCCCTAGTGCCCCTATATGTCCCTGTTGTCCCTGTATGTCCCCCAGAGCCCCTGTATGTCCCTATAATCCCCAGGTCCCCTATCGTCCCCATGTGTCCCCTATTGTCCCCATGTGCCCTATATGTCCCTACATATCGCCTATATGTCCCCTACATGACCCTATAGCCCCTACATGTCCCCTCTCTGTCCCCCCATGTCCCCTCCAAGTCCCCCCTATGTCCTCTCTCTGTCCCCCGTGTCCCGCTATGTCCCCGCGTGTCCCCACAGCGCCCCCGCCGGGGACCCGGTGGCGCTGCAGGCGGCGCTGGAGGAGCTGCGGGAGCACAACCGGGACCTGCGGGAGCGCCTGAGCCAGCGGCTGGGACACGTGGGGACACCTGGGGACACCTGGGAGCACGGGGGGACACTGCGGGGACACGGGGCGACACCTGGGGACACCTCTGGGGGCATGGGGGGACACCTGGGGACACGGGGGGACACTGCGGGGACACCTGGGGACACCTGGGGTCGCAGGGGGATACGTGGGGACACGGGGGGGACACCTGGGGACACGGGGGGACACTGCGGGGACACGGGGGGACATCTGGGGACACCTGGGGACACCTCTGGGGACATGGGGGGACACGTGGGGACACTGTGGAGACACCTGGGGCCACCTCTGGGGTCACGGGGGGACACGGGGGGACACTGGGGGGACACCGCGGGGACACCTCTGGGGACACGGGGACACCTCTGGGAACATGGGGACACGGGGGGACACCTGGGGACACGGGGGGACACTGCGGGGATACGGGGGGACATCTGGGGACACCTCTGGGGACGCGTGGGGACACGGAGGGGGCGGTGACAGGAGATGCCCGTGGCGCTGTCTGGGGCGTTGGTGACACACGTGGGGGACAGGTGGGACACGGGCCACCCCTGGGGGCACCTGGGGCTGGAGGTGGGCGGGTGAGGGTGACACGGGGACACGTGTGGGTGCTGTGGGTGCCGCAGGGACAGGCGTGAGTGACACGGGGACAGGTGTGAGTGACACAGGGGACAGGTGTGGGTGCCACGGGTGACACGGGGACGGGTGTGGGTACCATGGGTGCCACAGGGACAGGTATGGGTGCCATGGGTGCCACAGGGACAGGTGTGGGTGCCACGGGTGACACGGGGACGAGTGTGGGTACCATGGGTGCCACAGGGACAGGTATGGGTGCCATGGGTGCCACAGGGACAGGTGTGGGTGCCACGGGTGACACGGGGACGGGTGTGGGTACCATGGGTGCCACAGGGACAGGTATGGGTGCCATGGGTGCCACAGGGACAGGTGTGGGTGCCACGGGTGACACGGGGACGGGTGTGGGTGCCATGGGTGACACAGGGGACAGGTGTGGGTGCCATGAGTGGACCTGTGGGTGCCACAGGGACAGGTGTGGGTACCATGGGTGACACAGGGACAGGTATGGGTACCATGGGTGCCACAGGGACAGGTGTGGGTGCCACGGGTGACACAGGGACAGGTGTGGGTGACACGGGGCCAGGTGTAGGTGCCCCGGTGACAGGTTTGGTGGCTGTCCCGCAGGCGGAGGAGCTGCGGCGGGCGCTGGCGGTTATGGGGACAGGTGTGGGTGCCATGGGTGTCACCGGGCCAGGTGTGGGTGACACGGGGCCACCCGTGGGTGCCCCGGGGACCCGCGTGGGTGACATGTCCCTGTCCCGCAGGCGGAGGAGCTGCGGCGGGCGCTGGCGGCCGCGGGCTCCCGCGCTGAGGCGGCGCGGGCGGCGCGGGCCCGGCTGGCGCAGGAGCAGCGGCGGCTCCGGGAGCGGCTGCGGCGGCCCCGGGACCCCCCCGCGCCCCCCGAGCCCGCGCTGCGCGCCCGCTGCGCGCACCTGGAGGAGCTGCTGCGGAGAGAGGCGGGGTCAGCGCGGGGACACGGCGGGGACGGCGGGGACAAAGGACAGCGGGGACGGCGGGGACAAAGGACAGCGGGGACAAAGGACAGCCGGGACAAAGGACAGCGGGGACCGGGGGGGCCAGGCTGGTTCCCAAATGGTCCCCAGGTGGTCCCAGGGTGGCCCGAGGTGGTCCCAGGTGGTCTCAGGGTGGCTCGCTGGTCTCAGGGTGACATGGCGTGACACGGGGTGACACTGGTGACACGGCTGTCCCTGTCGCGGGGCGCGGCTGGCCCTGTCCCGCGTGGCCGTGGGTGACTCTGTGGGTGACACAGGTGACACTGGTGACACGGCTGTCCCTGTCGCAGGGCGCGGCTGGCCCTGTCCCGCGTGGCCGTGGGTGACTCTGTGGGTGACACAGGTGACACAGGTGACACAGGTGACACTGGTGACACGGCTGTCCCTGTCGCGGGGCGCGGCTGGCCCTGTCCCGCGTGGCCGTGGGTGACTCTGTGGGTGACACAGGTGACACAGGTGACACTGGTGACACGGCTGTCCCTGTCGCAGGGCGCGGCTGGCCCTGTCCCGCGTGGTCCTGGGTGACTCTGTGGGTGACACAGGTGACACTGGTGACACGGCTGTCCCTGTCGCAGGGCGCGGCTGGCCCTGTCCCGCGTGGTCCTGGGTGACTCTGTGGGTGACACAGGTGACACTGGTGACACGGCTGTCCCTGTCGCAGGGCGCGGCTGGCCCTGTCCCGCGTGGCCGTGGGTGACTCTGTGGGTGACACAGGTGACACTGGTGACACGGCTGTCCCTGTCGCAGGGCGCGGCTGGCCCTGTCCCGCGTGGCCGTGGGTGACTCTGTGGGTGACACAGGTGACACAGGTGACACTGGTGACACGGCTGTCCCTGTCGCGGGGCGCGGCTGGCCCTGTCCCGCGTGGCCGTGGGTGACTCTGTGGGTGACACAGGTGACACAGGTGACACTGGTGACACGGCTGTCCCTGTCGCAGGGCGCGGCTGGCCCTGTCCCGCGTGGTCCTGGGTGACTCTGTGGGTGACACAGGTGACACTGGTGACACGGCTGTCCCTGTCGCAGGGCGCGGCTGGCCCTGTCCCGCGTGGTCCTGGGTGACTCTGTGGGTGACACAGGTGACACTGGTGACACGGCTGTCCCTGTCGCAGGGCGCGGCTGGCCCTGTCCCGCGTGGCCGTGGGTGACTCTGTGGGTGACACAGGTGACACAGGTGACACTGGTGACACGGCTGTCCCTGTCGCGGGGCGCGGCTGGCCCTGTCCCGCGTGGCCGTGGGTGACTCTGTGGGTGACACAGGTGACACAGGTGACACTGGTGACACGGCTGTCCCTGTCGCAGGGCGCGGCTGGCCCTGTCCCGCGTGGTCCTGGGTGACTCTGTGGGTGACACAGGTGACACTGGTGACACGGCTGTCCCTGTCGCAGGGCGCGGCTGGCCCTGTCCCGCGTGGTCCTGGGTGACTCTGTGGGTGACACAGGTGACACTGGTGACACGGCTGTCCCTGTCGCAGGGCGCGGCTGGCCCTGTCCCGCGCCGCGCGTGTCACCGGGCGCCGCCTGCGCGTGCTGGTGGCCGAGGCGGAGGAGCAGCGGCTGCAGGGGGAGCGCTACCGCCTGCAGGTGGGGACGGCGACACTGCCGCCGGTGGCGCCTGGTGGCACCTCCTGTCACCTGGTGTGACCTCCTGGCACCTCCTGGCACCTGGTGTCATTTTCCTGTCACCTGCTGTCACTGCTGTCATCTACTGTCGTTTCTTGCCACCTGCTGTCACCTCCTGTCACCCGCTGTCACCTGCTGTCACCCACTGCCACCTGCTGTCACCTGCCGTCACCTTCGGTCACCCTACAGCCTCTGTGCCGCCACGTCCCCATGTCCCAATGCCCGATGGCACCATCCCCGTGTCCCCAATGTCCCCATGTCCCCAATGTCCCCAACGTCCCTGATGTCCCCGTGTGCCCGCTGATGTCCCCATTGATGTCCCCTGTCCCCATGTCTCCAATATTCCAATGTCCCCAATGTCCCCATGTCCCCGCTGATGTCCCCTGTCCCCAATGTCCCCTGTCCCCAATGTCCCCATATCCCACATCCCATATCCAGTGGGACAATGTCCCCTTGTCCCTGCTGTTGTCCCCAACGTCCCCTGTCCCCAATATCCCCTGCCCCCAATGTCCCCATATCCCAAATCCCATATCCAATGTCCCCAGTGTCCCCAGTGTCCCCACGTCCCCATGTCCCATATCCCCTATCCAGTGTCCCCAGTGTCCCCACATCCCTGCCGCTGTCCCTAACGTCCCCTGTCCCCAATGTCCCCATGTCCCATATCCAATGTCCCCAGTGTCCCCAATGTCCCCAATGTCCCCATGTCCCATATCCCATATCCAGTGTCCCCAGTGTCCCCACGTCCCCGCCGCTGTCCCCCACGTCCCCTGTCCCCAATGTCCCCATGTCCCATATCCAATGTCCCCAGTGTCCCCAGTGTCCCCAATGTCCCCATGTCCCATATCCAGTGTCCCCAGTGTCCCCAATGTCCCCATGTCCCATATCCAGTGTCCCCAGTGTCCCCGGTGTCCCCAGTGTCCCCATGTCCCATATCCAATGTCCCCAGTGTCCCCAATGTCCCCATGTCCCATATCCAATGTCCCCAGTGTCCCCAATGTCCCCATGTCCCATATCCAGTGTCCCCAGTGTCCCCAATGTCCCCATGTCCCATATCCAATGTCCCCAGTGTCCCCAGTGTCCCCGGTGTCCCCAGTGTCCCCATGTCCCATATCCAATGTCCCCAGTGTCCCCAGTGTCCCCAATGTCCCCATGTCCCAAATCCCCTATCCAGTGTCCCCAATGTCCCCAATGTCCCCATATCCCATATCCAATGTCCCCAGTGTCCCCAGTGTCCCCAATGTCCCCATGTCCCATATCCAATGTCCCCAGTGTCCCCGGTGCCCCCAATGTCCCCATGTCCCATATCCCCTATCCAGTGTCCCCAGTGTCCCCACGTCCCCGCGGCTGTCCCCAACGTCCCCTGTCCCCAGGCCCGTGCCAGCGAGGCCTCGGGCCGGCTCCTGGCGGCGCAGGTGGCCGCGGTGGCCGCGGGCACGGCCCAAGCGCTGGCCCAGGGCCACCACCTGCGCCGGCAGCTCGAGGACATCGGGGACGGCGCCGCGGCCACCGCGCGGGACGTGGCCGTGCTCCGGGCCCGCCTCAGGTGGGGACCTGGGGACCCTATAGAAACCCTATAGAAACCCTATAGAAACCCTACAGAACTCCTATAGAAACCCTATAGACCCTATAGAACCCCTATGGACCCTATAGAAACTCCATGGGCCCTATAGAAACTCTATAGACCCTACAGAAACCTTATGGGCCCTATAGAACCCCTATAGACCCTATAGAACCCCTATAGAACCCCTATAGAAACCCCATGGACCCTATAGAACCCCTACGGACCCTATAGAAACCCTATAAACTGTATAGAAACCCTATAGACCCCCTATGGACCCTATAGAAACTCTGTAGAAACTCTATAGAACCCTTATGGAACTCCTATAGAACTCCTATAGAACCCCTATGGACCCCATAGAAACCCTGTAGAACCTCTATAGAACCCCTATGGGCCCTAAAGAACCCCTAAAGGCCCCACAGAAACCCTGTGGACCCCTATGGACCCCATAGACCTCATGGAAACCCTATAGACCGCATAGAGACCCTGTGGACCCCTATGGACCCTATAGAACCCATAGAAACCCCATGGACTACATAGAAAACCTATGGACCCCTATGGACCCCACAGACCTCATAGAGACCCTATAGACCACATGGCACACCTAGAGATACCTGTGGACCCTATAGACCCCATAGAAACCCTATAGAACCCCTGTGGACCCCGTAGAGACCCTACAGACCCTATAGACCCCATAGAAACCCTATAGAACCCCTGTGGACCCCATAGAGACCCTACAGACCCTATAGACCCCATAGAAACCCTATAGAACCCCTATGGACCCCGTAGAAACCCTACAGACCCTATAGACCCCATAGAAACCCTATAGAACCCCTGTGGACCCCACAGAAACCCTACAGACCCTATAGACCCCATAGAAACCCTATAGAACCCCTATGGACCCCGTAGAAACCCTACAGACCCTATAGACCCCATAGAAACCCTATAGAACCCCTGTGGACCCCACAGAAACCCTACAGACCCTATAGACCCCATAGAAACCCTATAGAACCCCTATGGACCCCATAGAAACCCTACAGACCCTATAGACCCCATAGAAACCCTATAGAACCCCTATGGACCCCATAGAAACCCTACAGACCCTATAGACCCCATAGAAACCCTATAGAACCCCTATGGACCCCGTAGAAACCCTACAGACCCTATAGACCCCATAGAAACCCTATAGAACCCCTATGGACCCCATAGAAACCCTACAGATCCTATAGACCCCATAGAAACCCTATAGAACCCCTATGGACCCCATAGAAACCCTACAGACCCTATAGACCCCATAGAAACCCTATAGAACCCCTATGGACCCCATAGAAACCCTACAGACCCTATAGACCCCATAGAAACCCTATAGAACCCCTATGGACCCCATAGAAACCCTACAGACCCTATAGACCCCATAGAAACCGTATAGAACCCCTATGGACCCCATAGAAACCCTACAGACCCTATAGACCCCATAGAAACCCTATAGAACCCCTATGGACCCCATAGAAACCCTACAGACCCTATAGACCCCATAGAAACCTTATAGAACCCCTATGGACCCCATAGAAACCCTACAGACCCTATAGACCCCATAGAAACCCTATAGAACCCCTATGGACCCCATAGAAACCCTACAGACCCTATAGACCCCATAGAAACCTTATAGAACCCCTATGGACCCCATAGAAACCCTACAGACCCTATAGACCCCATAGAAACCCTATAGAACCCCTATGGACCCCATAGAAACCCCACAGACCCTATAGACCCCATAGAAACCTTATAGAACCCCTATGGACCCCATAGAAACCCTACAGACCCTATAGACCCCATAGAAACCCTATAGAACCCCTATGGACCCCACAGAAACCCTACAGACCCTATAGACCCCATAGAAACCTTATAGAACCCCTATGGACCCCATAGAAACCCTACAGATCCTATAGACCCCATAGAAACCTTATAGAACCCCTATGGACCCCATAGAAACCCTACAGACCCTATAGACCCCATAGAAACCTTATAGAACCCCTATGGACCCCATAGAAACCCTACAGACCCTATAGACCCCATAGAAACCCTATAGAACCCCTATGGACCCCACAGAAACCCTACAGACCCTATAGACCCCATAGAAACCTTATAGAACCCCTATGGACCCCATAGAAACCCTACAGACCCTATAGACCCCATAGAAACCCTATAGAACCCCTATGGACCCCATAGAAACCCTACAGACCCTATAGACCCCATAGAAACCGTATAGAACCCCTATGGACCCCATAGAAACCCTACAGACCCTATAGACCCCATAGAAACCCTATAGAACCCCTATGGACCCCATAGAAACCCTACAGACCCTATAGACCCCATAGAAACCTTATAGAACCCCTATGGACCCCATAGAAACCCTACAGACCCTATAGACCCCATAGAAACCTTATAGAACCCCTATGGACCCCATAGAAACCCTACAGACCCTATAGACCCCATAGAAACCCTATAGAACCCCTATGGACCCCGTAGAAACCCTACAGACCCTATAGACCCCATAGAAACCCTATAGAACCCCTATGGACCCCATAGAAACCCTACAGATCCTATAGACCCCATAGAAACCCTATAGAACCCCTATGGACCCCATAGAAACCCTACAGACCCTGTAGACCCCATAGAAACCCTATAGAACCCCTATGGACCCCATAGAAACCCTACAGACCCTATAGACCCCATAGAAACCCTATAGAACCCCTATGGACCCCATAGAAACCCTACAGACCCTATAGACCCCATAGAAACCGTATAGAACCCCTATGGACCCCATAGAAACCCTACAGACCCTATAGACCCCATAGAAACCCTATAGAACCCCTATGGACCCCATAGAAACCCTACAGACCCTATAGACCCCATAGAAACCCTATAGAACCCCTATGGACCCCATAGAAACCCTACAGACCCTATAGACCCCATAGAAACCTTATAGAACCCCTATGGACCCCATAGAAACCCTACAGACCCTATAGACCCCATAGAAACCCTATAGAACCCCTATGGACCCCACAGAAACCCTACAGACCCTATAGACCCCATAGAAACCTTATAGAACCCCTATGGACCCCATAGAAACCCTACAGATCCTATAGACCCCATAGAAACCCTATAGAACCCCTATGGACCCCATAGAAACCCTACAGACCCTATAGACCCCATAGAAACCCTATAGAACCCCTATGGACCCCATAGAAACCCTACAGACCCTATAGACCCCATAGAAACCCTATAGAACCCCTATGGACCCCATAGAAACCCCACAGACCCTATAGACCCCATAGAAACCTTATAGAACCCCTATGGACCCCATAGAAACCCTACAGACCCTATAGACCCCATAGAAACCTTATAGAACCCCTATGGACCCCATAGAAACCCTACAGACCCTATGGACCCCGTAGAAACCCTACAGACCCTATAGACCCCATAGAAACCCTATAGAACCCCTATGGACCCCATAGAAACCCTACAGACCCTATAGACCCCATAGAAACCTTATAGAACCCCTATGGACCCCATAGAAACCCTACAGACCCTATAGACCCCATAGAAACCCTATAGAACCCCTATGGACCCCATAGAAACCCTACAGACCCTATAGACCCCATAGAAACCTTATAGAACCCCTATGGACCCCATAGAAACCCTACAGACCCTATAGACCCCATAGAAACCCTACAGACCCTATAGACCCCATAGAAACCCTATAGAACCCCTATGGACCCCATAGAAACCCTACAGACCCTATAGACCCCATAGAAACCTTATAGAACCCCTATGGACCCCATAGAAACCCTACAGACCCTATAGACCCCATAGAAACCCTATAGAACCCCTATGGACCCCATAGAAACCCTACAGACCCTATAGACCCCATAGAAACCTTATAGAACCCCTATGGACCCCATAGAAACCCTACAGACCCTATAGACCCCATAGAAACCCTATAGAACCCCTATGGACCCCATAGAAACCCTACAGACCCTATAGACCCCATAGAAACCCTATAGAACCCCTATGGACCCCATAGAAACCCTACAGACCCTATAGACCCCATAGAAACCCTATAGAACCCCTATGGACCCCATAGAAACCCTACAGACCCTATAGACCCCATAGAAACCTTATAGAACCCCTATGGACCCCATAGAAACCCTACAGATCCCCTCTGGGCTCCCAATGGGGTGGCGGGGGGGGATCTGTGGGGGTTCTATGGGGTTTATGGGATATTGGTGGTCTCAGTGGGGTTAATGGGATCCTGGGGGTCTCTGTGGGGTTTGTGGGGTATTGGGGTCTCTATGGGGTTTGTGGGGTATTGGGGTCCCTGTGGGACACTGAGGGGTCTCTGTGGGGTTTGTGGGGTATTGGGGTCTCTATGGGACACTGAGGGGTCTCTATGGGGTTTGTGGGGTATTGGGGTCTCTATGGGACACTGAGGGGTCTCTGTGGGGTTTGTGGGGTATTGGGGGGTCTCTATGGGGTTTGTGGGGTATTGGGGTCCCTGTGGGACACTGAGGGGTCTCTGTGGGGTTTGTCGGGTCTTGGGGTCTCTATGGGACACTGAGGGGTCTCTGTGGGGTTTGTGGGGTATTGGGGTCTCTGTGGGACACTGAGGGGTCTCTATGGGGTTTGTGGGGTATTGGGGTCTCTGTGGGACACTGAGGGGTCTCTATGGGGTTTGTTGGGTGTTGGGGTCTCTGTGGGACACTGAGGGGTCTCTGTGGGGTTTGTGGGGTATTGGGGTCCCTGTGGGACACTGAGGGGTCTCTGTGGGGTTTGTGGGGTATTGGGGTCCCTGTGGGACACTGAGGGGTCTCTATGGGGTTTGTCGGGTCTTGGGGTCTCTATGGGACACTGAGGGGTCTCTATGGGGTTTGTGGGGTATTGGGGTCTCTATGGGACACTGAGGGGTCTCTATGGGGTTTGTGGGGTATTGGGGTCCCTGTGGGACACTGAGGGGTCTCTATGGGGTTTGTTGGGTATTGGGGTCTCTGTGGGGTTTGTGGGGTATTGGGGGGTCTCTATGGGGTTTGTGGGGTATTGGGGTCTCTATGGGGTTTGTGGGGTATTGGGGGGTCTCTATGGGGTTTGTGGGGTATTGGGGTCTCTATGGGACACTGAGGGGTCTCTGTGGGGTTTGTGGGGTATTGGGGTCTCTATGGGACACTGAGGGGTCTCTATGGGGTTTGTGGGGTATTGGGGTCCCTGTGGGACACTGAGGGGTCTCTGTGGGGTTTGTGGGGCGCTGGGGTGTCTGTGGGGGTCTGACCCCCCGGTGCCCCCAGGTGTGACCCCATGAACCTGTCCCGCACGGTCCGGCGGATGCTGCGGGACGGGGACGACGACTCCGAGGACAGCGGCGACAGCGGCGACAGCGGCGACAGCGGCGACAGCGGGACCCCCCCTGTGCCCCCGGCCGAGCCCAGCCCTGCGGGCACCCCCTGAGACCCCAAAACCCGCCCGGGGCCCCCATCCCTCCCGTGGGGTTTTGGGGCGGGGGTCCCCACACTCATTAAAGTGCCTTTGGGGGATTGTCCCGTCCCGGGCCGCTTTTTTTTTTTGGGGGGTGGGGGGTTTAAAATATCCCGGAGTCCTGAAATCCCTTCAGATTCCCCTAAAACACGTCGGGAGGGACCTCAAAACCATCCCTGCACCAACCGGGGGGTGCTGAGACCCCTCAAAACCCCACAAAACACCCCAAAATCCACCCGGGGGCATCCCAAAAGCCTCTTTACCCTGAAACCTCCCAATAAACCCCCACGATTGCTCCAAACGCCCCAGAATCTGCTCAGGGGGGCCCGTAAAACCCTTTTGCCCTCAAATGGAGGGGTGAAATTCCCCCAAATCCCCCCAAAATCCCCCAAATTCCCCCAAAACCCCCCAAAAGCCGCGGGAAGGAGGCGCAGAACGCCCGCGGCCAGGGGCGGGGCTTGCATAGATAACGAGGAGGGGCGCGGCTCCGCCGGGCAATCACCGCGCGGTATGCAAATGAGGCGCGGGCTCAGCCGGCGGGGATCCCCGCCCACCTCGCAGTCTCGACCAATGAGAAGAAAGAGGCGGGGCCCGGGGGGGTGCGGAAGGGTTGTTCTCGCGGATTTCGGGAAGTCTCGCGAGAGTTCCGGGGAGGCCGCGGCGGCGGCGGGATGGGAGCGCCGAGGTGGGGCCGGAACGGGGCGGGAACGGGGGGGGGGAAAAATGGGGAAAAAGCGGGGAAAGAGGGGGAAAAGGGACGGTCCGGGGTGGGGACGGGACACGGGGAGGGGGTCCCGGCCAGTGCGGGGAGATGTCAGGCCGCGGAGGGGCGGTGAGGGGGGGAGTAGGGCAGGCCGCGGCTGAGGAGGGAATGGTGGGGAGAGGTCGGGCTGTGAGGGGGGAATGGTGGGGTAGGGTCGGGCTGTGAGGGGAGAATGGTGGGGAAGGGTCCGGCTGTGAGGGGGGAATGGTGGAGAAGGGTCGGACTGTGAGGGGAGAATAGTGGGGAAGGGTCGGACTGTGAGGGGAGAATAGTGGGGAAGGGTCCGGCTGTGAGGGGGGAATGGTGGGGAAGGGTCTGGGCTGTGAGGGGGGAATGGTGGGGAAGGGTCTGGGCTGTGAGGGGGGAATGGTGGGGAAGGGTCTGGGCTGTGAGGGGGGAATGGTGGGGAAGGGTCGGGCCGTTAGGAGGGAATGGTGGGCGAGGCTCCGGCCGTGGGGAGCCGGGGCATTGTTGGGGTGAAGCCCCCGGGGGTTGGGGCTCGGTGGGGTTTTGGGGACCGCCCCGTGACAGCCCCGCGCCCCCCGCAGATGCCCCGGCACTGCTCCGCCGCCGGCTGCTGCACCCGCGACACTCGCGACACCCGCGGCCGAGGCATCTCCTTCCACCGGTGCGTGTCCGCCCGGGGCCCCGGGGCGGGGAGAGCCCCGCACACGGGCTGGCACGGGTGTCACCTCCCCTGACACGGGCTGCCACTTGGTGTCACCCCCCCTAGACATGGGCTGTCACCCCCTTTAGCTACGACCTGTCACAGGTGTGTCACCCCTTTTAGCAACGGGCTGGCACCGGTGTGTGCATCCTCTCCCTTAGGAATGGGCTGTCCCAGTTGTCACCTGCCCTTAGCACTGGGCTGTCCCAGGTGTGTCCAATGGGCTGTCCCAGGTGTGTCTGTCCCCCCCCCCCCCCCCCCCCCCCGTTGGAGGGGTGGCTCAGCCCTGTCTCCCGTTAACGGGCCCGGCTGGGCCGTTCCATTTCCAGGTGTGGGGGGTGGAAGGTGTCATTCGGTCCTGCGGGAATTGGGTGTGCGGGGCGGGGGGGTGGAACTGCAGCCTCGCAGCTCACCTGTGCTACCTGTGTGACCTTTGTCACCTGTGTGACCTTTGTCACTTGTGTCACCTGTGTAACGTGTGTCACCTGTGTCCCCCATCCCGTGTCCCCCCATGTCCCCACCCTCCCGTGTCCCCTCACACCCTGTGTGCCCCACGTCCCCCTTTCCTCCATGTCCCCGTGTCCCCCATGCCCCTGTGTCCCCCTGTCCCCTCATGTCCCTCTGTCTCCTGTGTCCCTGTCCCTGTATCCCCATGTCCCTCTGTTTCTGTCCATGTCCACCTGTCCTTGTCCCCCTGTCCCCATGTCCCTGTCCCCGTATCACCATGTTCCTGTCCGTGTGTCTCCATGTCCCCGTCCCCATACCCCTGTGTCCCTGTCCGTGTCCCCGTGTCCATGTCATCCCATGTCCCTGTCCGTGTCCCCATATCCCGTTGTGCCCATGTTCCCTGTCTGTGCCTGTCATTTGTGTGCCCCTGTCCCCATGTCCCATGTTCTTGTGTCCCCGTTCCCTGTCCTTGTCCCCATATCACTCTGTCCCTGTCCCCCATATCCCCATGTCCCCGTGTCTCTGTCCCCATGTCCCTGTCCCCTGTGCCCATCGATGTCCCTGTGTCCCCGTTGGTGTCCCCCTGTCCCCTGTGTCTCCTGTCCCTCTCCGTGTCCCTGTCCCCATTGGTGTCCCCCTGTCCCTGTCGGTGTCCCCCTGTCCCCTGTGTCTCCTGTCCCTCTCCGTGTCCCTGTCCCCGTTGGTGTCCCCCTGTCCCTGTGTCCCCTGTCCCCACGTCCCCAGGCTGCCGCGCAGGGACGACCCCCGCCGCGCTCAGTGGTTGGAGAACAGCCGGCGCCGGGACCCCGCGGGCGGGGGGCGCTGGGACCCCAGCTCCAAATACATCTACTTCTGCTCCCAGCACTTCGAGAGCTCCTGCTTCGAGCTCGTGGGATACAGGTGAGCCTGGGGGCTACAGGTGTGCCTGGGGACAGCCAGCTGTGTGCTGGGGACAGCCAGGTGGGGCTGGGGACAGCCAGGTGTGCCTGGGGACAGCCAGCTGTGTGCTGGGGACAGCCAGGTGTGTGCTGGGGACAGCCAGGTGGGGCTGGGGACAGCCAGGTGTGTGCTGGGGACAGCCAGGTGGGGCTGGGGACAGCCAGGTGTGTGCTGGGGACAGCCAGGTGGGGCTGGGGACAGCCAGGTGTGTGCTGGGGACAGCCAGGTGGGGCTGGGGACAGCCAGGTGTGACCTGGGGACAGCCAGGTGTGACCTGGGGACAGCTAGGTGTGACCTGGGGACAGCCAGGTGTGTGCTGGGGACAGCCAGGTGGGGCTGGGGACAGCCAGGTGTGTGCTGGGGACAGCTAGGTGTGACCTGGGGACAGCCAGGTGTGTGCTGGGGACAGCCAGGTGGGGCTGGGGACAGCCAGGTGTGTGCTGGGGACAGCTAGGTGTGACCTGGGGACAGCCAGGTGTGTGCTGGGGACAGCCAGGTGTGTGCTGGGGACAGCCAGGTGGGGCTGGGGACAGCCAGCTGTGACCTGGGGACAGCCAGGTGTGTGCTGGGGACAGCCAGCTGTGACCTGGGGACAGCCAGGTGTGTGCTGGGGACAGCCAGGTGTGTGCTGGGGACAGCTAGGTGTGACCTGGGGACAGCCAGGTGTGTGCTGGGGACAGCCAGGTGGGGCTGGGGACAGCCAGGTGTGACCTGGGGACAGCCAGGTGTGTGCTGGGGGGATACAAGTGAGACCAGGGGCATCCAGGTGAGACCGGGGGCTACAGGTGTGACCAAGGGGGATCCAGTTGTGTCCTGGGGTGGGCTACAGGCGAGTCTGGGGACAGCCAGGTGTGACCTGGGTGGGATACAGGTGAGAGCAGGGCAGCCAGGTGAGACTGGAGTGGGCTACAGGTGAGTCTGGGGGGTGCAGGTAGGGCTGGGGGGATCCAGATGAGCCTGGGGGGCTGCAGGTGTGGTCTGGGGGGGATCCAGGTAAGCCTGTGGCTGCAGGTGTGTCCTGGGGCCTGCAGGTGGGGCTGGGGCTAAAGGTGAAACTGGGGGGCTCCAGGTGTGACCTGGGGGCTGCAGGTGGGACTTGGGAGGATCCAGGTGTGTCCTCGGGTGGGCTACAGGTGAGACCGCGGGGGTTTGCAGGTGGGCTGGGCAGTGGGCTACAGGTGAGACTGGGAGGTGCAGGTGTGGCTGGGGGGCTGCAGGTGTGTCCTGGGCGGCTGCAGGTTGGACTTGGGGGGGATCCAGGTGTGATCTGGGGTGGGCTACAGGTGAGACCAGGGGGTCTGCAGGTGAGTTTGGAAGGGCTGCAGGTGAGGGATTCCTCCAGGTATCCCAGGGCCCCCCCAGGTACCCCAGGATCTCCCCTGGATCTCGGGGTCCCCCCCGGCCTCTGTGAGGCTGCGCCCTCCCGGGTTCCAGGACCCCCCACGTTTTGGGGTCCCCCCCGAGCCCCGTTTTCCCCGCAGTGGCTACCACCGCCTGAAGGAGGGGGCCGTGCCCACCGTCTTCTCCGTGGGCCCCTCGCGGCCCCCCCGGCCCCGGCCCCGGCCCCCCCCGCCGGACAGCGACCCCCCAAAACCCCTCCGGGCCGCCCGCAGGTGGAAGTGAGTGCTGGGGGGCACCGCGGGGGGGGGGGGTCCCCGATTTATTCCCAGCGCAGCCCCACCCCCGGGACCTTTCCCAGCCCGGGACCCCCCGTTTTCCCCTCTCACACCCCGGGACCCTCCTCTGCCTCTGGGTGGTCCTGGGGGGGCTTTGGGAGCTCACAGGTTAAGGGGGCTCCCCGGTTTATTCTCCCATCTGGATGGGACCCCCCCCGCCCAATTCCTGCTGGACCCCCCATTCCCTCCTGACCTCTCCCACCCCCGGGACCCCCCATTCCTGATGGGACCCCCCAATCCCTGACGGGACCCCCCATTCCCCGCTGACCTCTCCAGCCCCGGGCCCCCCCATTCCTGATGGGACCCCCCATTCCTGATGGGACCCCCCATTCCCCGCTGACCTCTCCCACCCTCGGGCCCCCCCATTCCTGATGGGCCCCCCCATTCCTGATGGGACCCCCCATTCCCTCCTGACCTCTCCCACCCCCGGGCCCCCCCATTCCTGATGGGACCCCCCATTCCTGATGGGACCCCCCATTCCCTCCTGACCTCTCCCACCCCCGGGCCCCCCCATTCCTGATGGGACCCCCCATTCCCTCCTGACCTCTCCCACCCCCGGGCCCCCCCATTCCTGATGGGCCCCCCCATTCCTGATGGGCCCCCCCATTCCTGATGGGACCCCCATTCCCCGCTGAGCTCCGCGGCCCCGGCCCCCCCCGCCGCCGGGGGGGCACGTTTCGGGGGGGCTTTGCCGTAACCCCCGGTCCCCTCCCCGCACAGGCGGGAGCCGCCGCCGTCCCCGCCGAACCCCCCGTTCCCCTCGGACGCCTCCTGCTTCCCCCGGGACACCAAAGACCCCGGCCCGCCCCCGGCCCCGGCCGGCGACCACGGCGGCGTCCCGGCTCTGCCCGGCGCCTCGGGCTCCATCCCCGAGACCCTCCTGGTGGCCACGGGCGACGAGGAGGCCACGGCCACCCCCGCTCTGCCCGAGGGAGCCCCGCCGGCCCCCGCGGCCCCCGCGGGACCCCCGGCACCGCCGTCGCCGTCGCTGTTCATGCTGCGGCTGCCGCCCCGAGCCGGCTCGTACATCCAGAGCGAGCACAGCTACCAGGTGGGCAGCGCGCTGCTCTGGAAGCGCCGCGCCGAGGCCGCGCTGGACGCGCTGGACAAAGCCCAGAGGCAGCTGCAGGCCGGGAAACGCCGCGAGCAGCGGCTGCGGCTGCGCCTGGCCGAGCTGCAGCGGGAGCGGAGAGCCGGCGCCGAGGCGCGGAGGAGCCCCAAGGAGCCGCCGGAGGACGACGACGAGGAGGACGAGGAGGAGGCGGCGCGGGGAGGAGGAGGAGGAGGAGGGCGCTGAGGGACTGCCCCGGGCTCTCGGCCGCGCCGCCGAGGTTTGTAAATAAAACAGGAAAGGTTTCGCCTTTTTTTTTTTTTTTTTTTTTTTTCCCCCTACGCGGAATCGGTGGGAGTTTTGTGGGGTTTGTAGTGGGATTTTTGTAGGGCGGGATTTGTGTGGGGTTTGTAGGGGGATTTTTGTAGGGCGGGATTTGTGTGGGGTTTGTTGTGGGATTTTTGTAGGGCGGGATTTTTGTGGGGTTTGTAGGGGGATTTTTTTAGGGGGGATTTGTGTGGGGTTTGTTGTGGGATTTTTGTAGGGCAGGATTTTTGTGGGGTTTGTAGTGGGAGTTTAGGAAGGAATCCTTCGGGGAGGGGTGGAATGGGATTAGTGCCGGGAATTCAGGCAAGGAGCAGCAGGGAAAGGAGTGGAAACAGGGAGATTTCGGTGGGATTTTGGGAAAGAATTCTTCCCTGTGGGGTCAGTGAGGGGCTGGGATGGAATTCCCAGGATTTGTTCTCGATCAGAGCCCGGAGCAGGAACAGGATGAGGTTTTGGGAGGCTGCAAATCAAACAGGGACAAACACCCTCATCCCCACCGCCGGGACTGGCGCCATCCTCTGCCCCTTCCCGAAGGGAAAACAAAGGAATCCAATCCCCAAACCCGACCTGGCAGCGCAGAGCTAAATTAAACTAAAGGAATTAAAAGTTTAATTTCCACACCACGCCGGGGTGTCCCCGACCCATCGCCCTCCTCTCGCTCCAACACCGTCCGGAACCTCCCCGAAGGGAGCCCAACGTGCTTGATTAACCCCAAATTAGCCTTTGCTAATTACCCCGAGGCCGCCAGCGCCCCGGGGGAGCCGCTAGAGGCTGAGCCTCATGTCCCGGATGGCGCTGAAGGTGTCGGGGCTCAGCGGCACGTAGGACCTGCGGGCGTCGTCCCGGAAGAACAGGCGGTCCCGGATGACGGTGGGGTCAAAGCCCTCCTTGACCAGGTTGCTCTTGCACTGCTTGAAGGTCCCCGTGATCTCCAGGGCGTCCTGGGGACAGGGACAGCGGCGTTGGGGGACACCGAGGCCGTGCCCGGGTGCCATCGGCACGGAATTGTGGGTGGTGGCACCGGGACTGGGGGATGTGGGGGTGTCTTTGGCATGGGGGGATCCCCGCTGGCACCAGGTGACCCTCGTTGGCACCAGGTGACCCTCATTGGTCCCAGGTGACCCTTTTTGGCACAGGGTGACCCCTGTTTGCACCAGGTGACCCCCACTGGCACGGGGTGGCCCTCGTTGGCACAGGGTGACCCTCGTTGGCACAGGGTGACCCCCATTGGCACAGAGTGACCCCATTGGCACAGGGTGACCCTCGTTGGCACAGGGTGACCCCACTGGCACAGGGTGACCCTCGTTGGCACAGGGTGACCCTCGTTGGCACAGGGTGACCCCCATTGGCACAGAGTGACCCCATTGGCACAGGGTGACCCTCGTTGGCACAGGGTGACCCTCATTGGCACAGAGTGACCCTCATTGGCACAGGGTGACCCCCCTGGCACAGGGTGACCCCATTGGCACAGGGTGACCCCATTGGCACAGGGTGACCCTCGTTGGCACAGGGTGACCCTCGTTGGCACAGGGTGACCCCATTGGCACAGGGTGACCCTCATTGGCACAGAGTGACCCCCACTGGCACAGGGTGACCCTCGTTGGCACAGGGTGACCCCATTGGCACAGGGTGACCCTCGTTGGCACAGAGTGACCCCATTGGCACAGGGTGACCCTCGTTGGCACAGAGTGACCCCATTGGCACAGGGTGACCCTCGTTGGCACAGGGTGACCCCATTGGCACAGAGTGACCCCATTGGCACAGGGTGACCCTCGTTGGCACAGGGTGACCCCATTGGCACAGGGTGACCCTCATTGGCACAGAGTGACCCCCACTGGCACAGGGTGACCCTCATTGGCACAGGGTGGCCCCATTGGCACCGGGTGACCCTTGTTGGCACAGGGTGACCCCATTGGCACAGGGTGACCCCATTGGCACAGGGTGACCCTCGTTGGCACAGGGTGACCCCATTGGCACAGGGTGACCCCATTGGCACAGGGTGACCCTCGTTGGCACAGGGTGACCCTCGTTGGCACAGGGTGACCCTCGTTGGCACAGGGTGACCCCATTGGCACAGGGTGACCCTCATTGGCACAGAGTGACCCCCACTGGCACAGGGTGACCCTCATTGGCACAGGGTGGCCCCATTGGCACCGGGTGACCCTTGTTGGCACAGGGTGACCCTTGTTGGCACAGGGTGACCCTCATTGGCACAGAGTGACCCCCCCGGCACAGGGTGACCCTCGTTGGCACAGGGTGACCCCATTGGCACAGAGTGACCCCATTGGCACAGAGTGACCCCCATTGGCACAGGGTGACCCCATTGGCACAGGGTGACCCTCGTTGGCACAGGGTGACCCTCATTGGCACAGGGTGACCCTCGTTGGCACAGGGTGACCCTCATTGGCACAGAGTGACCCTCGTTGGCACAGAGTGACCCCATTGGCACAGGGTGACCCTCGTTGGCACAGGGTGACCCTCATTGGCACAGAGTGACCCCATTGGCACAGGGTGACCCTCGTTGGCACAGAGTGACCCTCGTTGGCACAGGGTGACCCCATTGGCACAGGGTGACCCTCGTTGGCACAGGGTGACCCCCATTGGCACGAGGTGGCCCCATTGGCACAGGGTGACCCTCGTTGGCACAGGGTGACCCCATTGGCACAGAGTGACCCCATTGGCACAGGGTGACCCTCGTTGGCACAGGGTGACCCTCGTTGGCACAGGGTGACCCCATTGGCACAGGGTGACCCTCGTTGGCACAGGGTGACCCCACTGGCACAGGGTGACCCTCATTGGCACAAGGTGGCCCCATTGGCACCGGGTGACCCCGATGTTGGTGACAAGTGACCGTCACCAGGAACGGTCGGATGGTGCCACCAACAGTGGGGTGGCTCCCCCACAGTCACCAGGGGACCCTTCCTGGCATGGGGTGACCGATGCCACCGTGGGAAACTGGGGGGACACCAATGCTGTGACTGGAATTGGGTGAGCTCTAAAGTCCCCTCCAACCCAAACCGTTCCACGATTCCACCCTCACCCAAAGGCCATCCCCAGCCCCCCCTGGAGCCCCCCAGGTGGTCCGGCCCCCTGACCTGGATGCGGACGAAGCGGGGCGCGGCGTAGGCGGGCAGCGTGTCCCTCGTGAAGGCGTAGAGTTTGTCACCGTCGAAGGTGGCCCCGTCCTTGAGGCACACGGCGGCCATGCCGCAGCGGCCCTCACACCCTGCAAACGTCACCTGGGGTCACCTGGGGTCACCTGGGGCGTCTCCTTGGGGTCTTCTTGAGGCCCCCTGGGCTATTGGGGTGGGGGATTGTGTGTTTGGGGTGGCTCTGTCCCAATTCTGGCGCCGCTGGGATGGTGGCAGAGGCACATCCTGTACCCAGAACGATGCTGGGACAGGGTGACACCCCTGGCACCAGGTGACCCCCCTGGCACAGGGTGACCCCCACTGGCACCTGGTGACCCCCCCTGGCACAGGGTGACCCCCATTGGCACCAGGTGACCCCCCTGGCACAGGGTGACCCCCACTGGCACAGGGTGACCCCCATTGGCACCAGGTGACCCCCACTGGCACAGGGTGACCCCCATTGGCACCAGGTGACCCCCATTGGCACCAGGTGACCCCCACTGGCACAGGGTGACCCCCATTGGCACCAGGTGACCCCCCTGGCACAGGGTGACCCCCCTGGCACCAGGTGACCCCCCTGGCACAGGGTGACCCCCCTGGCACAGGGTGACCCCCACTGGCACCTGGTGACCCCCATTGGCACCAGGTGACCCCCCTGGCACAGGGTGACCCCCACTGGCACCTGGTGACCCCCATTGGCACAGGGTGACCCCCCTGGCGCCAGGTGACCCCCATTGGCACAGGGTGACCCCCCTGGCACAGGGTGACCCCCCTGGCACAGGGTGACCCCCATTGGCACCAGGTGACCCCCCTGGCACTTGGTGACCCCCATTGGCACAGGGTGACCCCCATTGGCACAGGGTGACCCCCACTGGCACCTGGTGACCCCCCTGGCACAGGGTGACCCCACTGGCACCTGGTGACCCCCATTGGCACCTGGTGACCCCACTGGCACCTGGTGACCCCCACTGGCACAGGGTGACCCCACTGGCACCTGGTGACCCCCACTGGCACCTGGTGACCCCACTGGCACCTGGTGACCCCCATTGGCACAGGGTGACCCCCATTGGCACCAGGTGACCCCCCTGGCACAGGGTGACCCCCATTGGCACAGGGTGACCCCCATTGGCACAGGGTGACCCCCACTGGCACAGGGTGACCCCCCTGGCACAGGGTGACCCCACTGGCACCTGGTGACCCCCACTGGCACAGGGTGACCCCACTGGCACCTGGTGACCCCCACTGGCACCTGGTGACCCCACTGGCACCTGGTGACCCCCACTGGCACAGGGTGACCCCCATTGGCACCAGGTGACCCCCACTGGCACAGGGTGACCCCCATTGGCACCAGGTGACCCCCACTGGCACCTGGTGACCCCCATTGGCACCAGGTGACCCCCATTGGCACAGGGTGACCCCTGTTGGCACCAGGTGACCCCGTTGGCTCATTTTGGGTGAATGTTTCCTATTTTTGCCTCTTTCGCAGCCACACGGACCCAACCCAGCACCTGACACTTGCTTTGGGCACCCACGTGCCATTTAAGCTTTTCAAAGTTTTAACCTGTTTTAGAGGGAATCCTCGGGCCGTTGTGGGAGAGGTTTTGCGCTCAAAACAGCTCTGGATGTTCAGAGTCCCTTTGGAACCTCCTTGGTGGTTGCTCAGACCACCTGGGGACACCTCAAACACCCCCGGGTGTCCTCGTTCTGGTGGCACTCACCCGGCACGGCCACGCCGTAGACGTTGACCTCCTGGATGAAGTCCACCAAGCCCAGCGTGGCCTCCACCTCCGTCGTGGCCACGTTTTCCCCTTTCCACCTGGGGAGGAGAAGGGACGGAGCTGTAACAGGGCGGGATTTGGGCTGTCACCCACCGGGACGCGCGCGGGAGCCTCGGAGGTACCGGAAAGTGTCGCCGACGCGGTCCTGGAAGTAGAGGAAGTTCTTGTCGTCCATCATGAGGAGGTCGCCGCTGTTGAAGAAGGCGTCGCCTTTGGCCAGGACGTTCCTCAGGATCTTCTTCTCTGTCTTCTGCGAGTCGCCGGCGTAGCCGTGGAACGGCGTGTTGGAGGTGATTTTGATCACCAGCAGCCCCGTCTCGCCTTTGGGGAGGGACCGGAGGGTTGGAGGCCGCCCAAGCCCTGCCGTGGCTTCCTTCAGGGGTTTCTGGTGGCTTCCAGTCCCCCAGAGGGGTGGTGGCCAAGGCTGAGGTGGTTTTGGTGACTCTCAGCCCTGGAAAAGGCCCTGGAGAGGTCCATCCCTTACCGGGTTTGACGCGGATGCAGAGCCCTCGCTTGTCGCGCACGGGCTCGTCCTCCTCCACGTTGTACCTGATCAGCTCGAAGGGAGCGAAGAGCTGGAGGGGAGGGAGAAAGCTGGAGTTAAAAACGGGGAGGAGGATTTCCTTCCAGTGCCCTGATTGGGCTGTTCCAACCCCAATCCCGACATTCTGGGGATTGAAACCCATCCCTTTTAAATTGCTTTTAATTTTCAATCTTTTGGTTGGAATCGTTAGAGCTTGTTTCGGCCTGTTTAAATGAGGGTCAATCTGAGGGATTCAAACCATGAATGAGCTGATGGTGGCATCTTCCAAATCCAGGACAACATGATGGGGAAAAAAAAAAAAAATCTGATTTTCTGCAGCTTTTGCTGAACACGTGGGTGAGGGCTGAGACGCGGCACCAAAGGGGCACGGAGATGAGCAGGCCCCGTGGACACCGCGACACCAGGCTGCAAGTCAACACTGCTGAGTCAATGTCGGCCAACCAGGTGGAGAGGACTCGCTTTGGGTGTGAAAAGGGCGTTCTGGGGACTCTGCTTTTGTGCCAGCCCAACCTGATGGACGGTGCTGGCCCCCCAGGGGTGTCACTGTTGGCTCCAGCACCGAGAGGTGCATCCAAGACCCCTTTCCTTGGCTGGAACCCGAGGTGCCACCTTGGGCCCCTCACGCCCCAGCGTCACGCCCTCGTCACCATCCCCAGCGTCCCGCCCCGAGGAGCACGGGGTTCCATCTCACCTTGAGGAACCTGTTGGCCCTGCCCACGGCCCCGACCTTCCCGGTGTAGTTGATGAAGCCGGCGTTGCCCTCGGTGGCCCCGTAGAACTCCCAGACGGCCACGGGCCCGAAGCGCCGCAGGAACTCCTTCCACACCTCCGCCCTCATGCCGTTGCCCAGGGCCATGCGCACCCCGTGCTCGTGGTCGTCGGCGCGCTGGGGGGGGACACGGGGACACCTCAGGGGGTGACCGGAGGGTCGCTGACCCCCTCGGGGTGGGTTTGGGGCCTCACCTTGGGCGTGTTGCACAGGTAGCGCATGAGCTCACCCACGTACTGGATGACGGTGACGTTGTAGCGCCGGCAGTCGGCCCAGAAATGGGAGGCTGAGAACTTGGACCGCAGAACACAGGTGGCTCCTGGGGGACACGGCACGGGGATGGTGACCCCAACCCTTTTCTCCTTTGCCCTTGTCTCCATCCATCCAGATATCCCTCCATCCATCAACCATCCATCCATCATCCATCCATAAACCATCCATCCATCTTCTATCATCCATCATCCATCATCATCCATCCATCCATCATCCATCCATTATCCATCCATCATCATCCATCAACCATCCATCCATTATCCATCATCCATCATCATCCATCCATCCATCATCCATCCATTATCCATCCATCATCATCCATCCATCCATCATCCATCATCATCCATCCATCCATCATCCATCCATTATCCATCCGTTATCCATCATCCATCCATCATCCATCATCATCCATCCATCCATCATCCATCATCATCCATCCATAATCCATCATCCATCATCATCCATCCATCCATCATCCATCCATTATCCATCATCCATCATCATCCATCCATCCATCATCCATCCATTATCCATCCATCATCATCCATCAACCATCCATCCATAATCCATCATCCATCATCATCCATCCATCCATCATCCATCCATTATCCATCATCCATCATCATCCATCCATCCATCATCCATCCATTATCCATCCGTTATCCATCATCCATCCATCATCCATCATCATCCATTCATCCATCATCCATCATCATCCATCCATCCATCATCCACCCATTATCCATCCATCATCATCCATCCATCCATCATCATCCATTCATCCATCATCCATCATCATCCATCCATCCATCATCCATCCATTATCCATCCGTTATCCATCATCCATCCATCATCCATCATCATCCATTCATCCATCATCCATCAACCATCCATCCATCCATAATCCATCCATCCAGATATCATCCATCATCCATCATCATCCATCATCATCCATCACCCATTCATAATCCTTCCTTCCATCCATCCATCCATCCATCCATCCATCATCCATCCATCATTCATCATCCCTCCTTCTCTCCCCATCCCTCCTCCCCTCCCAGCCCTTTCCCGTGGCCCGCCCTGTCCGTCTGTCCCGGGGGTCCGTACCGACGTCCAGGCAGCCCCCGAGCCCCACCAGCAGCCCGGCCGAGTGGTAGAGCGGCAGCGTGGTGTAGACGACGTCGTCGGGCCGCAGGCCGCAGATCCGGGCCAGGCTGGCCACCATCATCAGCTTCAGCTCCGTCACCACCGCCGCCTTGGGCAGCCCTGCGGGGACAACGGGCCCGGGTGGGACGGGGGGCGCTGGGGTGGGCACTGGGGGGCACAGCCCTCTGAGCTGGGGGTCTTTGTCCCTTGCAGGAGGAGCCGTGAGGAGCCGCGTCCAGGTTGTCACCCAGTGGGTGACGTCCAACCCTCCCATGGACACGGGACACACCTGGCCCAGGTGGAGCCACGGTGGTCAGGAGTTGGGTCTGGTTGGGATTGGGGGCTGATCAGGGAGGTCCCACCCCACCCACCACAACGAGGACAAATCCAGGCACACGGCGAGTGACTCTCCCATGGACACGGGACACACCTGGCCCCAGGTGGACCCGCCATGATCGGGTTTGGAGAAAGACCCCCCAGACCCCTCCACCTGCCCACCCTGGGGGCTCCCCCGGCTCACCGGTGGTGCCGGAGGTGTAGATGTACATGGCCCTGGAGTCCGCGGTGACGCCGGCGCGGTGCTGGGCGGGCGGGGGCTCCTCGGGGGCCGCCTCGATGGCCGGGAGCAGCGCCTCCACCCCCGGCGTGGGCGACGCCCAGCTCAGGTAGAAGACGCGGACGCCGTCGCGCTCCAGGTCGGGCAGCACCTCCTCCACGGCCTCGTGCAGCTCTGCGGGGACACGGGGACACGGGGAGGGCCCGCGGGGGTGAGGGGACGGGAGGGGACACACGGGGGGCGCCCAAGGGAGCCCCGATGGGCAGGTGGGTGCAGAGTAATGGATGGGCCAGCCAAGGTGCCCAGGTGAACTCAGAGATCTCAAATGGGACACCTGGTCAGGTGGGCACGGAGTCATGGATGGGCCAAGGGGCTCAGGTGAGACCAGAGATCTCAAATGGGCACCTGGTCAGGTGGGCACGGAGTCATGGATGGGCCAAGGGGCTCAGGTGAGACCAGAGATCTCAAATGGGCACCTGGTCAGGTGGGCACGGAGTCATGGATGGGCCAAGGTGCCCAGGTGAACTCAGAGATCTCAAATGGGCACCTGGCCAGGTGGGCACGGAGTCATGGATGGGCCAAGGTGCCCAGGTGAACTCAGAGATCTCAAATGGGCACCTGGCCAGGTGGGCACGGAGTCATGGATGGGCCAAGGTGCCCAGGTGAACTCAGAGATCTCAAATGGGCACCTGGCCAGGTGGGCACGGAGTCATGGATGGGCCAAGGTGCCCAGGTGAACTCAGAGATCTCAAATGGGCACCTGGCCAGGTGGGCACGGAGTCATGGATGGGCCAAGGTGCCCAGGTGAACTCAGAGATCTCAAATGAGCACCTGGCCAGGTGGGCACGGAGTCATGGATGGGCCAAGGGGTTCAGGTGAGACCAGAGATCTCAAATGGGCACCTGGCCAGGTGGGCACGGAGTCATGGATGGGCCAAGGGGTTCAGGTGAGACCAGAGATCTCAAATGGGCACCTGGTCAGGTGGGCACGGAGTCATGGATGGGCCAAGGGGCTCAGGTGAGACCAGAGATCTCAAATGGGCACCTGGTCAGGTGGGCACGGAGTCATGGATGGGCGGCCAAGGTGCCCAGGTGGGCACAGGTATCCCAAATGGGCACCTCACCACGTGGGCAACCTCGGAATCATGGATGGGGGGCCCCAGGTGAGCCCAGGGATCCCAAATGGACACCTGGTCAGGTGGGTGCCCCGGACACCCCAAACGGGGCCCAGATGGGCACTGGACACATCCCAAATATGAACCGTGATGGTGTGGGTGCCCCAAAAATCCAGGATGGGGGACACAAGGATCCCAGGCGCCCCAAACTTCCCCGAGGGGCGCCCTGAGCACCCCAGCCGGGGGTCCTGTGATCCCCCAGACACCCTGAGCACCCCAACCGGGGGTCCTGTGATCCCCCAGACACGCTGAGCACCCCAACCGGGGGTCCTGTGATCCCCCAGACACCCTGAGCCCCCCAACCGGGGGTCCTGTGATCCCCCAGACACCCTGAGCCCCCCAACCGGGGGTCCTGTGATCCCCCAGACACCCTGAGCACCCCAACCGGGGGTCCTGTGGTCCCCCAGACACCCTGAGCACCCCAGCCGGGGGTCCTGTGATCCCCCAGACACCCTGAGCACCCCAGCCGGGGGTCCTGTGATCCCCCAGACACCCTGAGCACCCCAACCGGGGGTCCTGTGATCCCCCAGACACCCTGAGCACCCCAACCGGGGGTCCTGTGATCCCCCAGACACCCTGAGCACCCCAGCCGGGGGTCCTGTGATCCCCCAGACACGCTGAGCACCCCAGCCGGGGGTCCTGTGATCCCCCAGACACCCTGAGCACCCCAACCGGGGCTCCTGTGATCCCCCAGACACCCTGAGCACCCCAGCCGGGGGTCCTGTGATCCCCCAGACACGCTGAGCACCCCAGCCGGGGGTCCTGTGATCCCCCAGACACGCTGAGCACCCCAACCGGGGGTCCTGTGGTCCCCCAGACACCCTGAGCACCCCAACCGGGGGTCCTGTGGTCCCCCAGACACGCTGAGCACCCCAACCGGGGGTCCTGTGATCCCCCAGACACCCTGAGCACCCCAACCGGGGGTCCTGTGATCCCCCAGACACCCTGAGCACCCCAGCCGGGGGTCCTGTGATCCCCCAGACACCCTGAGCCCCCCAACCGGGGCTCCTGTGATCCCCCAGACACCCTGAGCCCCCCAACCGGGGGTCCTGTGATCCCCCAGACACCCTGAGCACCCCACCCGGGGGTCCTGTGATCCCCCAGACACCCTGAGCCCCCCAACCGGGGGTCCTGTGATCCCCCAGACACCCCAGACCTGCCCAGGGGGACCCCAAAATGGGAGGGTCCCAATCAGTCAGGCCCCCACAGTCACCCTGAACGGGGTCTCCCAGCACCCCTAGGGGAGCCCCGATCCCATGGGGACAGCCAGGGGGTGACACAGTGCACAGCCGTGTGCCGGCTGTGACATGCACAGGGACAGTGACACACACAGGGACGGTGACACACACAGGGACGGTGACACACACAGGGACGGTGACACACACAGGGACAGTGACACACACACAGGGACAGTGACACACACACAGGGACGGTGACACACATGAAGGGACAGTGACACACACACAGGGACGGTGACACACAGAGGGACGGTGACACACATGAAGGGACAGTGACACGCATGAAGGGACAGGGACACACACACAAGGACAGTGACACACACAGGGACGGTGACACACACACAGGGACAGTGACACACATGAAGGGACAGTGACACGCATGAAGGGACAGGGACACACACACAAGGACAGTGACACACACAGGGACGGTGACACACACACAGGGACAGTGACACACACACAGGGACGGTGACACACACAGGGACGGTGACACACACACAGGGACAGTGACACACACACAGGGACGGTGACACACACAGGGACGGTGACACACACACAGGGACAGTGACACACACACAGGGACGGTGACACACATGAAGGGACAGTGACACGCATGAAGGGACAGGGACACACACACAAGGACACACACACACACACACACAGAGGGACGGTGACACACACAGGGACGGTGACACACATGAAGGGACAGGGACACACATGAAGGGACAGGGACACACACACATGAAGGGACAGTGACACACATGAAGGGACAGGGACACACACAGAGGGACAGTGACACACACCAAAGGACTGTGACACACTGTGACACGAAGGGACAGTGACAGCCTGCAAAGCCCCCACCACACGTGCCCTCACTGGGGCTGGCAAGGACCAGGGTGACCTTGGTGACCCTGCCAAGCTCCCGAAGCCCCTCGAATGTTCCACTTGTCTCCTCTCACTGGGGCTGGTGACAACCAGGGTGGCCTTGGTGACCCCGCCAATCTCCCCAAGCCCCCCGGTGTCCCCCTGTCCCCTCTCACCGGGGCTGGCCAGCACCAGGGTGGCCTGGGCCGCCTCCAGCGCGTGCCGCAGCGCCCGTCCCCGCACGTTGCAGTTGAGGCAGGCCATGGGGCAGCCCAGCTTGGCCAGCGCCAGCCACGTCCACAGGTACGCGGGCTCGTTGGGCAGGAACACGGCCACGGTGCGGCCGGCCCGCAGCCCCAGGCGCCGCCACAGCGCCCAGGCCGCGCGGTTGCTGCGCCGCTCCACGTCCTCGAAGGTGTAAACCTCGTCCTGGAAGAGCAGCAGCGGCCGGCGCGGCCGGAGCCGGGCGTGCTGCCGGAACACGTCGAGCAGGGTGACGGGCGGGCGGCGGGACAGGCGGCGGCGACACCGCAGCGAGGACCTGACCGTGGTGGCGAATGCCACCAGGTCGTCCCAGAGGAAGGGCACCAGGCGGGCGGCGGCGGCGGGGAGCAGCAGCAGCAGCAGCCCGAGCAGGAGGAGCCCGGCCAGCAGCGCCATGGCCACGGGGCACCGGTGGCACCCGCGGGGACAGTGGCCAAGGTGCGCCCCGGGCGACCTTTGGCCCGGCCGTGCCGTGCGGGGACCGCGGCACCGCCGGGTCCGGAGTTCGCGGCCGGCGGGAGCCGCGGGGTTTGTTTGCTCTCCTGTCGTCGTTCGGCTGCGTCTGTTTCGTTCTGCCTTCCCCGCCCCCGGGAGTGGCGCTGCGGCCCCGGCGGCTCCCGCTGCGGGCTGGGTCGGTGGGCTCCGGCACCCGGCTGCCCGTCTGCCTGTCTGTCCGTCTGGCCGGCCTCTGTTACCTGGCTGCCCGTCTGTCCGGCTCTGCCACCCCAGCTGTCTGTCTGTCCGGCCTCTGGCACCCCAAGTGTCCATCTGTCCGGCCATCCAACCTCTGCCACCCCAGCTGTCTGTCTGTCTGGCCATCCAACCTCTGCCACCATGACTGTCCGTCTGTCCGGCCATCCAATCTCTGCCACTGCAGCTGTCTGTCAGTCTGTCTGGCCATCCAGGGTCCGCCACCATGACTGTCCATCTGTCCGGCCATCCAACCTCTGCCACCATGACAGTCCGTCTGTCCAGCCTGGCCACTCGTATCCTTCTGGCAGCTCAGCAGGACAGGACAGCTGCCATCCAGCCACAGACCTGTCTGTCTGTCTGTCTGCACCCCGTGTGTGTGTGTCTGTCTGTCTGCGCGTCCCTGTGTCTGTCAGCTGTGTGTCCATCCTTCCACGGACACGGCCAGCTCATCTGCCTCCATGTCTGTGTGTCCTTCTGTCCGTCTGTCCACCGCCACTCGTCCCTCTGTCCGTCCTCCCACGGCCCTCAGCTCTGGGCTCTGGGCTGGGGAGCAGCTGGGGCGTTGAATCCCAAATTCCCCAAATGATCCCAAATTTCCTCAGCCTGATCCCCAAACACCCCCAGCATTCCCCCTCCCTCTGTAAAACAACGGGAAATCGTGTGTCCCCCCCCCCTTTGGCCTTTATGACTTTCTCCGACCCTTCCCGTCCCGTTTCCCCGGACACCGGCGGCATCTTCCCCTCTCCCGGCCCGGCCCGGGGCCGCTGCCCCGCCGCACAAACGGCACTTTTCCCTCGGCGCCGGCACAAAAGGCGAGCTGCGTGTCGGGACGCGGATCATTGATTTTGTTCCCTAACTCAGCAGGTTGGGCACGGCCTCACCTCTGCCTCGGATTTCAAACCGCCCCGAGCGCCGCGAGGATTTTTCATTTTTTATTTTTTTTTGCCCGGGCACCGCCCTTTGCTCGCGGCGGGGGTTTCGCAATTTTGGGGTGGAGAGGGCTCAGTGTCGACCCGCTTGGGGTCACCGCGGTTCGAGGTGACACCGTGTGAGGTGTCTCGTGTGTCAGAGGGCACACGGAGATCCCGGCGGGAGGGAAGGGGGGGTGTCACACGAGGTCCCCGAAAGAGCGGAGATGTGGCATCCATGCACAGAGTCCTCATCACGCCAGTGTCCCCTGCGGTCCCCACGACGAAGCATCGGATACCGGGGACACCGGGAACACCGGGAGAAAGGGGAGACCGGGGACACAGGGCCACCCCCCTCCGCAGGACAGGGACGCCGGGAACACTAGGGACAAAGGGAACACAGGGGACACCACGCTCCGCAGAACAGGGACAAAAGGCCACAGGGGACACAGGGGACACCCCCCTCCGCAGGACACGGAGGACAAAAGGGACACCAGGGCACGAAAGGGACACCAGGGCCACCCCTCTCCGCGGGACAGGTTCCCGTTTGCGGAGGCGGCCCCGCTAAAAGGAACCGCAGGTCCCACCGAGATTCGAACTCGGATCGCTGGATTCAGAGTCCAGAGTGCTCACCATTACACCATGGGACCGGCCCGCGCTGCGCCCCCGCGCCCCGCCCTGAGCCCTCCGCCGGCCGCTCCCTCCGCCGGGAAAAGGAGACCCCCGGGCCGGGGGGCGGGGGGAGAGCGGGGCCGGGGCACGGAGACCCCCGAGAGCCGCCGGGGGAAAACGGCAAAAGAGCAGCCGCCGCCCGAACAGGGACTTGAACCCTGGACCCTCAGATTAAAAGTCTGATGCTCTACCGACTGAGCTATCCGGGCTCCTCTGCGCTGAAACCACAGGCCGGCTTTAAGTGGGTTTTCAGAAAAAAAAAATAAAATGTTTTTAGCAAACATTCTGAGGCTTTCCGGGGATTTGAAGTGAAAAAGCCGCCCGGAATATGGAAATGGAGCTTCTTGGGTTCGATTTTTTTTTATCACCCCACAAGTCCTCAAAAGACCCTCAGATTAAAAGTCTGGCGCTCTGGGTTATTCCGGGCTCCTGCTTGGTGGTGCCACACGCCGGGTTTAACCGGGTTTTTAGGGAAAACCTGATGTTTTTACGTTGGTTTTTCGGGAGAAATCTGAGGATTTCCGGGGATTTAAAGTGAAAAAGCCTCCGGGAATACCGAAGTGCAGCTTCTTCGGTTCGATTTTTCACCCCGCAAGTCCTCAAAAGACCCTCAGATTAAAAGTCTGGCGCTCTGGGTTATCCGGGCTCGCGTTTGTTGATGGCACGGGGGCAAAATTAAGTGGATATTTAGGGAGAAACCCGAGGTTTTGGGGGGTTTTATGTGAAAAAACCTCCGGGGTTGGGGCAAGGATGAGGCGGAGCGGGGCGGACCTCAGCAGGAAGGGCCGCCCGGAATATGGAATTGCCGCTTTTTTCCCTTCGATTTAACCCCAGAAGTCCTCAAAAGTCTTCTCCGAAAACCCACGTCCGTGCAGCGGGAGAGAAACGACTCGATTTGGGTTTTTTTCCCAAAAAAAACCCCGAGTGACCGCCCCCTGGCTGTCCTGAGAGCTGCTCGTTGCCTTCCTGCTCCCCGAGGGAGGGATTGCCGGGGTTTACTCCAAAATAATTTTTATTACTACTACTACCATTATTAATAATAACAACAATAACCATAACAGTATGTCTTGGTTTAGGAAGACAGGTGTCTGCCAGGTAAAATTACAATCAGAGGCTCTTTGGCAAAGATTTGGGAAATAGGAATAGCAGTTCTTTACTAGGATGTGATACAAAGCAAACAAACGCAAAAAAAAACCCTTCCCCCCCACCAAACAACTGCAGCGTTAATGACGATCTACGAGGCTCCCTCGGGGGTGTGGGGAGGGGAGAAATGGCTGGGAAAAGGAGGGGGAAAGGGAGAGGAAATGGAAAGGGGAAAGGGGAGGGAGGTGAGGGGGAAAGGGCGGGAAAGGTGAGGGGGAAAGGCGGGAAAGGTGAGGGGGGAAAAGGGCGGGAAAGGTGAGGGGGGAAAGGGCGGGAAAGGTGAGGGGGAAGGGCGGGAAAGGTGAGGGGGGAAAGGGTGGGAAAGGTGAGGGGGAAAGGGCGGGAAAGGTGACGGGGGAAAAGGGCGGGAAAGGTGAGGGGGGAAAGGGCGGGAAAGGTGAGGGGGAAAGGGCGGGAAAGGTGAGGGGGAAAGGGCGGGAAAGGTGAGGGGGGAAAAGGGCGGGAAAGGTGAGGGGGAAATGGAGGGAAAGGTGAGGGGGGAAAGGGCGGGAAAGGTGAGGGGGGAAAGGGCGGGAAAGGTGAGGGGGAAATGGAGGGAAAGGTGAGGGGGGAAAGGGCGGGAAAGGTGAGGGGGGAAAAGGGCGGGAAAGGTGAGGGGGAAAAGGGCGGGAAAGGTGAGGGGGGAAAGGGCGGGAAAGTGAGGGGGGAAAGGGCGGGAAAGGTGAGGGGGAAAGGGCGGGAAAGGTGACGGGGGAAAAGGGCGGGAAAGGTGAGGGGGAAAGGGCGGGAAAGGTGAGGGGGGAAAGGGCGGGAAAGGTGAGGGGGAAAGGGCGGGAAAGGTGACGGGGGAAAAGGGCGGGAAAGGTGAGGGGGAAAGGGCGGGAAAGGTGACGGGGGAAAAGGGCGGGAAAGGTGAGGGGGGAAAGGGCGGGAAAGTGAGGGGGGAAAGGGCGGGAAAGGTGAGGGGAAAAGGGCGGGAAAGGTGAGGGGGGAAAGGGCGGGAAAGGTGAGGGGGGAAAAGGGCGGGAAAGGTGAGGGGGAAAGGGTGGGAAAGGTGAGGGGGAAAGGGCGGGAAAGGTGAGGGGGAAAGGGCGGGAAAGGTGAGGGGGGGAAAGGGCGGGAAAGGTGAGGGGGGAAAGGGCGGGAAAGGTGAGGGGGGAAAAGGGCGGGAAAGGTGAGGGGGAAAGGGTGGGAAAGGTGAGGGGGAAAGGGCGGGAAAGGTGAGGGGGAAAGGGCGGGAAAGGTGAGGGGGGGAAAGGGCGGGAAAGGTGAGGGGGAAAAGGGCGGGAAAGGTGAGGGGGAAAAGGGCGGGAAAGGTGAGGGGGAAAGGGCGGGAAAGGTGAGGGGGAAAAGGGCGGGATCAAGTGGGGGGGATCAATGGAATTTCGTGGGGGGGGTCAGCGACGCTGCGGGAAGATCAATGGAATCCTGGGGGGGCTCAGTGACACCGAGGGGGGGATCAATGACACTCGGGGGGGGATCAATGACGCTGTGGGGGGGTCGATATCAGCTCGGGGGGGCTCAGTGACGACTCGGGGGGGGTCGATATCAGCTCGGGGGGCGGCCATGGGTTTTTGGGGGGCCGTGGCGCTGGCGGCCGTGCTGGTTTTGGGGCGGGGGGGCCCTTTCCAGCTGCAGGAGACGCTGCGGGGGCTGCGGGGGGAGAACGCGCGGCTCGAGGGGACGCTGCGCAACCTGAGCCGGGCCTTGGGGGCTCTGCGGGCCCGGCTGCGGGACCCCCCCGGTGAGTGGGACCCCAAAAATCCCAAAATCCCACCCTGAGATCCCTCTGAGCCCCCCAAACCCGGCTGCGGGACCCCCCCGGTGAGTGGGACCCCAAAAATCCCAAAAAACCCCACCCTGAGATCCCTCTGAGCCCCCCAAACCCGGCTGTGGGACCCCAAAAATCCCAAAAACCCCACCCTGAGATCCCTCTGAGCCCCCCAAACCCGGCTGTGGGACCCCAAAAATCCCAAAACCCCCACCCCGAGATCCCTCTGAGCCCCCCAAACCCGGCTGTGGGACCCCAAAAACCCCAAAATCCCACCCTGAGATCCCTCTGAGCCCCCCAAACCCGGCTGTGGGACCCCAAAAACCCCCAAAACCCCACCCTGAGATCCCTCTGAGCCCCCCAAACCCGGCTGTGGGACCCCAAAAATCCCAAAACCCCACCCTGAGATCCCTCTGAGCCCCCCAAACCCGGCTGTGGGACCCCAAAAATCCCAAAAATCCCACCCTGAGACCCCTCTGAGCCCCCCAAACCCGGCTGTGGGACCCCAAAAATCCCAAAAATCCCACCCTGAGATCCCTCTGAGCCCCCCAAACCCGGCTGTGGGACCCCAAAAACCCCCAAAACCCCACCCTGAGATCCCTCTGAGCCCCCCAAACCCGGCTGTGGGACCCCCCCCGGGGAGTGGGACCCCAAAAATTCCCACCCTAGTACCGCCCAAAGCACCCCTCAAATCCCCCCAAAATTCCTCCCGAACCCCAAAAATCCCACCTTAACACCCCCAAACCCCCCAAAATTCCTCCTGAACCCCAAAAATCCCCCCCCAAACCCCCAACCTACCCCCAAAACCCCCCAAATCCCCTCCTGAACCCCCCCAAATCCCCAAATCCCCCCAAAATTCCTCCTGAACCCCAAAAATCCCACCTTAACCCCCCCAAACCCCCCAAATCCCCCCAAATCCCCCAAAATCCCCCCCTGACCCCCCCCCCCTCCGTGTCCCCCCCAGAGCTGGCCTGGAGCCCGGAGCCCCCCCCGGCCGAGCAGCCCCCCCAATGTCCCCGGGGGTCCCCCTCGGCCGCCCCCCAAAACCCCCCGGGGACCCCCGAACTGGGGGGGCTCCTCTTGGGGCTGGGGCGCTGCTGCTGCTGCTCTGAGCCCCCCCAGGCAAGGTAAAGGGGGGTTTGGGGGGGATTTTGGGGGATTTTGGGGGGATTTTGGGGGGGTTTGGGGGGATTTGGGGGGATTTTGGGGGATTTTGGGGGGATTTTGGGGGGGTTTGGGGGGATTTTGGGGGGGTTTGGGGGGATTTTGGGGGATTTTGGGGGGATTTTGGGGGGGTTTGGGGGGATTTGGGGGGATTTTGGGGGGTTTGGGGAGATTTTGGGGGGGTTTGGGGGGATTTGGGGGGATTTTGGGGGATTTTGGGGGGATTTTGGGGGATTTTGGGGGGATTTTGGGGGGATTTTGGGGGATTTTGGGGGATTTGGGGGGATTTTGGGGGGATTTTGGGGGGATTTTGGGGGATTTTGGGGGATTTTGGGGGGATTTTGGGGGGATTTTGGGGGGATTTTGGGGGATTTGGGGGGATTTTGGGGGGATTTTGGGGGATTTGGGGGGTGAATTTTGGGGGATTTTGGATGAATTTTGGCGATTTTTGGATGAATTTTGTGGGGTTTTGGGTGAATTTTGTGGGATTTTGGATAAATTTTGGGGGATTTTGGATGAATTTTGGGGAATTCTGAGTGAATTTTGTGGGGTTTTGGGTGAATTTTGGGGGATTTTGGGTGAATTTTGTGGGATTTTGGATGAATTTTGGGGGATTTTGGATGAATTTTGGGGAATTCTGAGTGAATTTTGTGGGGTTTTGAGTGAATTTTGTGAGATTTTGGATGAATTTTGGGGGGTTTGGAGTGAATTTTCGGGGGATTTTTCGGGGGTTTTGAGTGGATTTTGGGGGTCCCTGGGATTTCATTTTTTGGGATTTCGAGCGGATTTTGGGGGAAGGGAGATCTGGAAGGTTGTGCCCCTCCCCTCTCATTAATTAATTAATCCCGGTATTAATTAGGGCAGGAAAAGAGGACAATCAATACGGCCCTGGGGGGGGGGATTTGGGGGATTTTGGGGGAATTTTGGGGATTTTTTGGGGGTCCCAGGACCCTCCTTGACCCTCCCCCCTTCTCTCCACAGGCCCCGCCCCTCGGAGCCCCTCCCCCACCGACGGGACCCCCCAAAATCCCCCCAAAAAAACCCCCCGACCCCCACCCCACCCCCCGGCGATGCGGCGACCCCTCCTCTAATTAAACCCCTTAATGAGCTTTAATCGTCGACCTTTTATTGCTCATTTTTTGGGGGTAAAACCCGATTTTTTATTAATTTTTGGGGGGGTTAAAATCACCCCGAAATCGGCTCAAAACGCTCATTTTTTGGGGCTTAAACCCGATTTTTTATTAATTTTTTGGGGGGTTAAAATCACCCCGAAATCGGCTCAAAACGCTCATTTTTTGGGGGTAAAACCCGATTTTTTATTAATTTTTTGGGGGTTAAAATCACCCCGAAATCGGCTCAAAACCCGCCCCGATTTCGGGGCAAAATGGGCCGAAATCGGTTGAAAAAGGCGGCGGATTTGGGTGAAAAAAGGCCCGAATTGGGTGAAAATCGCCGGATTTGGGGTCAAACCCCCTAAAGGAGAACGCAGCGCTCGGCGGGTTTGGGGGGAGGCGACACCGGGGCGGCGACAGAACTCGGCGACAGCCTGGGGGTCGCGACAGAACTTGGCGACATCGGGAGGGTCCCGAAATAAGGGGGTGGGGACACCGTGGTGGTCGCGACACGGGGGGTGACAGGATTTGGGGACGTCACGGGGGTGGCGACACGGGAGGGCGACGCTGCGAAGATCCCAGACATCCTGGGGGTCGCGACATGGGGGGCGACAGAGGTCGGGGACATTGGGGGGGTGCTGACAGGATTGGGGGATGTCGTGGTGGTCCCGACGACACGGGAGGGAGACACTGGGAGGATCCCAGACAGCCTGGGGGTCGCGACATGGGGGGTGACAGAGGGTGGGGACACCGTGGGGGTCGCGACATGGGGGGTGACAGAAGGTGGGGACACCGTGGGGGTCGCGACGCGGGCGGCGACAGGGGTTGGGGACATCGGGGGAGTCGTGACAGGATTCGGGGACACCGCGGGGGTGGCGACACGGGAGGCGACAGAGGTTGGGGACACCGCGGGGGTGGCGACACGGGAGGCGACAGAGGCTGGGCACGCTGCGGGGGTGGCGACAGGATTCGTGGACGCCGCGGGGGTGGCGACACGGGGGGCGACAGAGGTTGGGGACACGGCGGGGGTCGCGACACGAGGGGTGACAGGGGGTGGCGACATCGCCACACTGGGTTTGACAGAGCTCGGCGACACTTCGGGGGTCACCCCCCTGGCCGCTCCGGGGGTCCCCGGGGGGGTCCTGTCGCGATTGGGCGACGCCGCTCGGGGGGTCCCCTCCCCCGGCCCCGCCGGCTCCTCCTCGGGGTCCTCCGCGCCGCTGGGGGGCAGCACGCGCATCTGCACGCCGCACCCGCGCAGCCGCAGCGGCGCTCCCGGCAGGTGGCGCAGGCGCAGTCGGGCGGAGGCGGCGCTTCCCATGGGCAGCGGGCGCCGGTAGGCGGCGCTGTAGGCGGCGCGGAGCTGGAAGAGCGAGAGCCCCGCGGGGCGCGTGCGCAGCAGCGCCCGCAGCTGGCGGGAAAGCGTCACCGCGTCCGGGTCAGCGCCCGACGGCTCCTGAGGGGAAAGCTGGGGGGAATCCTCGGGGGGAACCTGAGGGGGATTCTGAGGGGGATTCTGAGGAAAATCCTGAGGGGGATTCTGAGGAAAATCCTGAGGGGGATTCTGAGGAAAATCCTGAGGGGAATTCTGAGGAAAATCCTGAGGGGGATTCTGAGGAAAATCCTGAGGGGAACGGTGAGGGGAAAGCTGAGGGGGACGCTGAAGGGAACGCTGAGGGAAATCCTGAGGGGAATGGTGAGAGGGATTCTGAGGGGAATTCTGAGGAGAAACCGGGGGGAAATCCTGAGAGGAAGGATGAGGGGAAAGCCGAGAGAAGTTCTGAGGGGGATTGTGACGGGAATCCTGAGGGAAATCCTGAGGGGAATGGTGAAGGGAAACCGGGGGGAAATCTTGAGGGGAACGCTGAGGGGAAAGCTGAGAGAAATTCTGAGGGGGATTGTGATGGAAATCCTGAGGGGAAACTTGGGGGAAATCCTGAGGGGAACGGTGAGAGGGATTCTGAGGGGAATTCTGAGGGGAAACCGGGAGGGAATCTTGAGGGGGACGCTGAGAGAACTCCCGAGGGAAGCACTGAGAGGAGAGCGGAGGGAAATCCTGAAGGGAAAGCTGAGGGGGGACACTTTGGGGGTCCCTCAGGGGACTCTGGTGGCCCCAAGGAGAAGCTTTGGACCCCCAGGGCTGGGGACGGTCACCGGGGGGTCTCAGGGAAGGAACTCGGGGTGTCCCCGAGGGGATTTTGGAGCTCTGGGTGCACACCTGGGCGAGTTTCTGAGGTTGGGGAGGGACTTTGGGGGTCCCGCGGGTTTTTTGGGGGGGTCCCCGGGCGGTTTTTCTCTTGGTTTTTGTCGGGGTGGTGGCATCCCGAGGTTTGAGTGCCCCCCCGGGCGCGGGTCCCCCCCGGCGCCGCGGCACTTCCCAAGGCTCTTCCTCGGCATCTGGGAAGGAGTGGGGGGGGGGGACAAAGAAAAAATGGGCGTCAAGGGGTTTTGAGGCCACCCTTGGGTGCTCCCCTCTCCCCTCAGTCCGTACCTCGGTGGTCCCGCCAGGGCACCAGCAGGTCCAGCGTGTCCAGCCCCTCGCCCTCCAGCCAGCGCAGGGTCCCCATGGCGGGGAGGGGTCTCTGAGGAGGGGGAGAGACACAAAATTTGGGGAGGGGGGGGCGCAGATTGGGGGAGCCCCTTGTTAAAATTCACCCTCCCCCCCCCCCCGTCCCCGCATTCGGCTCAGACCCTCCCCGATTCACCTCTCTCTCTCCCCCTCCCCAATTTGGGGACCCTCTCCCCAGCTCCGAACCAGAGTCTTTCCTCCCACCCTCTTAATTTGGGGACCCCGTTTTCCCCCACCATAAATTCGGGGGGGAGGGTGGGGTGGTTTGTTTTTTTTTTCTCTCCCCGCCGGATTTGGGACCTCCCCGTTCCCCTCCGCCCGCCCCCCCAATCCCCCCAAATCGGGATCCTCCCCCTTCTCCCCTCACTTTGGAGACCCTTCCCCACCCTAAAAAAAATTTGGGGGGGTGCCTCCCCTCCCCCCCCTTTCCCCCCGCCTTTACCGCGCTCTCCTCGCGCCCCTCCCCCACTTTCCCTTTCGGTTCCTGCCCAGGCCACGCCCAGGCCACGCCCACCGCGCGCCGGCCGCGACGTCACTTTCTCAGCGCCGCCGCGTGACGTCATCGCGACAGCGCCGCCCGCGGACGCCCTTGGTGCCGGGAGTAGTGGGGGGAGAGAGGGGATGGCGGGACGTGAGTGAGGGGACGGGGAAATTTGGGGGAAAATCGGGGAAAATCGGGGAAATTCGGGGCTCCGGGTTGGGATTGAGGAGGTTTGGAGGCTCCTGGGCTGGAACGGCGGGGAATTGGCGTGTCCTGAGGGGATTTGGGGAGGGAAATTGGGGGAAAATTCGGGGCTCCGGGTTGGGATTGAGGAGGTTTGGGTTTGTGGGCTCCTTGGCTGGAACGTGAATTGAGGTGTCCTGAGGGGATTGGGGAGGAACCCGGGGGTTTCCGAGGGATTTTTGGGGGAAAATTGGGGGGAATTGGGGGTTCCGGGTTGGGATTGAGGGAGTTTAAAAGGGTTCAGGGGGTGCTGGGGGTGCAAAGGGGGAGAGAATCGGGGTGTCCTGAGGAGATTTTTGGGAAAACTGAGGGAGTTTCGAGCAAAACTGGGAAGTTCTGAGGGGATTTTGGGGAAAAATGGGAGATCCTGAGGGGACTGGGGGGGGTTTCCTCGGAATGGGGTGATGGATTTGGGGTAAATTCTGTGGGGAACTTTGAGCCCGGGCGTGTTTTGGGGATGTTTTTGGGGCCGTTTCGGGGTCTGTGAGCTCCTTTTTCCCCCAGGGCTGGGCAATGCCCTGCGCACCCTGTGGGCCAAGGAGCCCGTGATCGCCGCCAGCCTCGGCATCGCTGCCCTGGGTGAGGTTTTGGGGGGTTTTTTGGGGGGTTTTGGGGGTTCTCTGGAGCCCCCCTGACCCCCCTGTGCCCCTTCCCTCAGCGTTGCTGTCGCCGCTGCTGAGCCCCTACACCAAATACTCGGGGATGATCAACCGCGCCACGCCCTACGCCTACCCTGGTATGGAGCCCCAAAATATCCCAAAATGGACCCAAAATAAACCTAAAAATATCCCCAAACCGCGCCCTACGCCTACCCTGGTGTGGAGCCCCAAAATATCCCAAAATAGACCCAAAATATCCCAAAATGGACCCAAAATAAACCTAAAAATATCCCCAAACCGCACCCTACGCCTACCCTGGTATGGAGCCCCAAAATATCCCAAAATATCCCAAAATGGACCCAAAATAAACCTAAAAATATCCCCAAACCGCGCCCTACGCCTGCCCTGGTGTGGAGCCCCAAAAAAACCCAAAATGGACCCAAAATATTCCAAAATAAACCCAAAATAAACCTAAAAATATCCCCAAACCGCACCCTACGCCTACCCTGGTATGGAGCCCCAAAATATCCCAAAATAGACCCAAAATATCCCAAAATGAACCCAAAATAAACCTAAAAATATCCCCAAACCGCGCCCTACGCCTACCCTGGTATGGAGCCCCAAAATATCCCAAAATAGACCCAAAATATCCCAAAATGAACCCAAAATAAACCTAAAAATATCCCCAAACCGCACCCTACGCCTGCCCTGGTATGGAGCCCCAAAAAAACCCAAAATGGACCCAAAATATTCCAAAATAAACCCAAAATAAACCTAAAAATATCCCCAAACCGCGCCCTACGCCTACCCTGGTATGGAGCCCCAAAATATCCCAAAATATCCCAAAATGGACCCAAAATAAACCTAAAAATATCCCCAAACTGCGCCCTACGCCTACCCTGGTATGGAGCCCCAAAATATCCCAAAATGGACCCAAAATATCCCAAAATGGACCCAAAATATCCCAAAATAAACCCAAAATAGACCTAAAAATATCCCCAAACCGCGCCCTACGCCTGCCCTGGTGTGGAGCCCCAAAATATCCCAAAATGGACCCAAAATATTCCAAAATAAACCCAAAATAAACCTAAAAATATCCCCAAACCGCGCCCTACGCCTGCCCTGGTGTGGAGCCCCAAAATATCCCAAAAACCACCTAAAATTCCCCCTAAATTCCCATCTGGGACCCCGAAAAATTCCCTCAAATCACCAAAATCTCTCTCTAAAAATCCCGTAAAATCACCTCAAAAATGCCCTAAAAAATTCTCTAAAAATTCCCTAAAACCCCCTAAAAATCCCCTAAAAGTTCTCTAAAAATCCTCTAAAAATCCCCTAAAAATGCCTTAAAAATCCCCTAAAAATCCCCTAAAAATCTCCTAAAAATCTCCTAAAAATCCCCTAAAAGTTCTCTAAAAATGCTCTAAAAATCCCCTAAAAATGCCTTAAAAACCCCCTAAAAACCCCCTAAAAATTCCCTAAAAATCCCCTAAAAATTCTCTAAAAATCCCCTAAAATCGAGCGTTTTACCTGTCTTTGTATAAACCCCCAAATCCCCCCAAATCCTCCAAAATCCTTCCCAAAACCACCTAAAAATCCCCAAATTCTTTGCTGGGACCCCGAAAAATCCCTTAAAATCACCCTAAAAATCACCCTAAAAATCACCCTAAAAATCCCCTAAAAAGTCTCTAAAAATTCCCTAAAAACCCCCTAAAAATTCCCTAAAAACCTCCTAAAAATCCCCTAAAAATCTCCTAAAAATTCCTTAAAAATCCGCTAAAAATTCTCAAAAAATCCCCTAAAATCCCCTAAAAATCCCCTAAAAATCCTCTAAAAATTCCCTAAAAACCCCCTGAAAATCCCCTAAAAGTCCCCTAAAAATTCTCTAAAAATTCCCTAAAAACCCCCTAAAAATTCTCTAAAAATCCCCTAAAAATCCTCTAAAAATTCTCTAAAAATTCCCTAAAAACCCTCTAAAAATTCTCTAAAAATCTCCTAAAAATCCCCTAAAAATCCTCTAAAAATCCCCTAAAAATTCCCTAAAAACCTCCTAAAAATCCCCTAAAAATTCCCTAAAAATCCCCTAAAAATCTCCTAAAAATTCCTTAAAAATCCTCTAAAAATTCCCTAAAAACCCCCTGAAAATCCCCTAAAAGTCCCCTAAAAATTCTCTAAAAATTCCCTAAAAACCCCCTAAAAAAGCCCCTAAAAATCCCCTAAAAATCCCCTAAAAATCCTCTAAAAATCCCCTAAAAGTCTCCTAAAAATTCCCTAAAAGTCTCCTAAAAATTCCCTAAAAACCCCCTAAAAATCCCCTAAAAATCCTCTAAAAATCCTCTTAAAATTCCCTAAAAATCCTCTTAAAATTCCCTAAAAATCCTCTAAAAATCCCCAAAAAATCCCCTAAAAATCCCCTAAAAATCCCCTAAATTTCCCTCAAATCACCTTAAAAAATCCCCCAAAATTCCCCTAAAATTTTCCTTTCTACCCACCTTTGTATAAACCCCCAAATCACCTCAGAATTCCCCCCCAAATTTTTTCCCCCCGATTTTTCAGTTCCGGTGCGGGACGACGGCAGCGTGCCCCACGTCCCGTCCCACCCCTGCGACAAGGAGGGACCCGACCTCCAGTGGCTCAAGAACCTCTGAAACCCCCCCAAAAAATGCCCCAAATTTGGGGGGATTCACCCCAAAAAAATTCCCAAATTTGGGGGGATTCACCCCAAAAAAATCCCCAAATTTGGGGGAATTTACCCCAAAAAATCCTTAAATTTTGAGGGATGCATCCCAAAAAAATTCCCAAATTTGGGGGGATTCACCCCAAAAAAATTCCCAAATTTGGCGGGATTCACCACAAAAAATCCCCCAAATTTTGAGGGATTTACCCCCAAAAAGTTCCCAAATTTGAGGGAATTTACCGCAAAAAAATCCCCAAATTTTGAGGGATTTACCCCCAAAAAATCCCCAAATTTTGAGGGATTTACCCCCAAAAAATCCCCAAATTTTGAGGGATGTACCCCAAAAAAATTCCCAAATTTGGGGGAATTTACCCAAAAAAATCCCCAAAATTTTGAGGAATTTACACCCAAAAAATCCCCAAATTTGGGGGATCCCCTCAGCCCTGAGATGGGTTTCGGGGGGTCTCCCCAAGGTGTGGAAACACGAAAAATATAAAGTTTAAATCAGGTTTTTTGTTGTTTTTTGGGGGTTTTTGGGGGTTTTTGGGGGGATTTTGGGATTTTGGGGGATTTTTGGGGGAATTTTCAGAGTTTCTCTGGGAAATTTCGGGGTTTTTCTGGGAATTTTGGGGGTTTTTTGGGGATTTCTGTGAGAAAATTTGGGGTTTCTGTGGGAGTTTTGGGATTTCGGTGGAAAATTTGGGATTTCCGTGGAAAATTTTGGGGTTTTTCTGGGAATTTTGGGCGTTTCTGTGGAAAATTTCAGTGTTTTTCTGGGAATTTTTGGGATTTCTGTGAGAAAATTTGGGGTTTCCGTGGAAAATCCTGGGATTCCCGCGGGAATTTTGGGGGCAGTTCTCTGAAACTCCGGGGCCAAAAAAATTCCGGAATTTTTGTCGTTTATTGAGGAATTTGGGGTTGGTTTTTTTTTTTTCGGGGCGGAATTTTGAGGCAAAAAACCCAAAATTTGGAATTTTTTTTGTCGTTTATTGAGAAATTCGGGGAGGGGTTTTTTTTTTGGGGGGGGTCTCAGTCGAAGTCGGAGAATTTGGGGCCCCTCGGGGCCTTTTCGGGGGGGCTGGGGGGGCCCCAGGTGGGGGAGGGGCCCAGCGCCGACCCCTCCCCCACCTTGGGCTGTGGGGAGAAAAAGGGGGGGGAGGGGTCAGACCCCAAAGATCGGCCCCAAAATCCCCCAAAACCTCCCAAAATCCCCCCAAAATCCCCCAAAATCCCCCGAAATCACCCCAAAACCTCCCAAAATCCCAAAACCTCCCAAAATCCCCCCAAAACCTCCCAAAATCCCCCAAAATTCCCCCAAAATCCCCCCAAAATCCCCCAAAATCCCCCCAAAACCTCCCAAAATCCCCTAAAATCCCCCCAAAATCACCCCAAATCCCCCCGAAACCTCCCAAAATCCCCCAAAATCCCCCCAAAATCCCCCAAAATCCCCCCAAAACCTCCCAAAATCCCCTAAAATCCCCCAAAATCCCCCCAAATCCCCCAAAATCCCTCTGGACCCCCCCAAATCAGCCCCAGACCCCCCAAAATCCCCCCGAAGCCCCCAAAATCTCAGCCCCGACCTCCCCCAAATTCTCTGACCCCCCCCAAAAATCATCCCCTAAATCCCCCCAATCCCCCCAAAATCATCCCACCCCCCCCGAATCTTTATGACCCCTCCAAAATCCCCCAAAATCCCCCAAAATTCCCCCAAGCCCCCCCAAAATCCCCCAAAATCTCCCCCAAAATCCCCCCAAACCCCCCCAAAATCCCCCAAAATCCCCCAAATCCCTCCCAACCGCCCCCCCAAATCCCTCTGGACCCCCCAAAATCATCCCCAGAGCCCCCCAAAATCCCCCCAAAATCCCCCCAAATCCCCCCCAAATCCCCCCAAAATCTCTTTAAATCTCCCCAAATCCCCCCAAATCCCCCCCAAAATCCCCCCAAATCCCCCAAAATTCCCCCAACCCCCCCTAAATCTCCTCAAATCCCCCCAAATCCCCCCAAAATCCCCCCAAATCCCCCCCAAATCCCCCCCAACCGCCCCCCCCAAATCCCTCTGGACCCCCCAAAATCATCCCCAGATCCCCCCAAAATCTCCCCAAACCCCCCCAAATCCTTCCAAATCCCCCAAAAAATCCCCCAAAATCCCCCCAACCCCCCCCAAATCTCCCGAAATCCCCCCCAAAATCCCCCCAAATCCCCCCAAATCTCTTTAAATCCCCCCAAATCCCCCCAAACCCCCCCCCAAATCCCCCAATCCCTCCGAGCCCCCCCCCCCCGTCCCCCTTTACCTGTCCCGTGGCCCCGGGGCCGTTTTGGGGTCCCCCCCCCCGGCGTCCCCCCCGGGGGTCGCGGCGGCGCCGTTTGGCCCCGGGGGGCTCCGGGGGGGGCTCGGGGGGCGGGGCGGGGGGCGGGGCGGGGCCGCCCCTCTCGGGGGGCTCGTTCTCGGCGTTGCCGGGGGTGGGGGCGGCCGGGACCCCCCCGGCGGGGCCCGCCTCGTCCTGGGGGGACTGAGGGGTCAGGGGGCGTTGGGGTCGGGTTTGGGGGATTTGGGGTCGGGGGGCGTTGGGGTCAGGGTTTGGGGGATTTGGGGTCGGGGGGCGTTGGGGTCGGGTTTGGGGTCAGGGTTTGGGGGATTTGGGGTCAGGGGGCGTTGGGGTCGGGTTTGGGGTCAGGGTTTGGGGGATTTGGGGTCGGGGGGCGTTGGGGTCAGGGTTTGGGGTCAGGGTTTGGGGGATTTGGGGTCGGGGGGCGTTGGGGTCAGGGTTTGGGGTCAGGGTTTGGGGGATTTGGGGTCGGGGGGCGTTGGGGTCAGGGTTTGGGGTCAGGGTTTGGGGGGTTTGGGGTCAGGGGGGGTTGGGGGTCGAGTTTGGGGGATTTGGGGGGTTTGGGGGATTTGGGGTCAGGTTTGGGGGGTCTGGGGGGGTTTGGGGGGTCTGGGGGATTTGGGGTCAGGGTTTGGGGGGTCTGGGGTCGGGTTTTGGGGGGTTTGGGGTCAGGTTTGGGGTCAGGGTTTTGGGGGGTCTGGGGGGAGTTTGGGGTCAGGGGGGGTTTGGGGTCAGGGTTTGGGGGATTTGGGGGGTTTGGGGGGTCTGGGGTCGGGTTTTGGGGGGTTTGCGGGGTCTGGGGGGTTTGGGGTCAGGATTTGGGGGATTTGGGGTCAGGGGGCGTTGGGGTCGGGTTTGGGGTCAGGATTTGGGGGATTTGGGGTCAGGATTTGGGGGGATTTGGGGGGTTTGGGGTCCGGGTTTGGGTCTGGGGGGTCAGGGGGGGATTTTGGGGTCCCAGGGGTCAGTCTGGGGGTCCCGGGGTGATTTTGGGGTGATTTTTAGGCGGTATTTGGGTGATTTTGGGGCAGTTTGGGGTGATTTTGGGGCAGTTTTTGGGATGATTTTGGGGCAGTTTTTGGGTGGTTTTGGGGCAGTTTTGGGGGTGATTTTTGGGGTGATTTTGGGGAAGTTTTGGGGTGATTTTGGGGCAGTTTTTGGGGCAGATTCGGGGTGATTTTTGGGGTGATTTTGGGGCAGTTTTTGGGGCGGTTTTTGGGTGATTTTGGGGCAGTTTTTTGGGTGATTTTTGGGGTGATTTTGGGGCAGTTTTTGGGGCAGTTTCGGGGTGATTTTAGGGCGGTTTTTGGGGTGATTTTGGGGCAGTTTCGGGGTGATTTTGGGGCGGTTTTTGGGGTGATTTTTAGGGTGATTTTTGGGTGATTTTGGGGCGATTTTGGGGCAGTTTTTGGGTGATTTTGGGGTGATTTTTGGGGTGATTTTGGGGCAGTTTTTGGGATGATTTTGGGGCAGTTTTGGGGTGATTTTGGGGCAGTTTTGGGGGTGATTTTGGGGCGGTTTTTGGAGTGATTTTGGGGCGGTTTTTGGAAGGTTTCGGGGTGATTTTGGGGCAGTTTTGGGGGTGATTTTGGGGCGGTTTTTGGAGTGATTTTGGGGCGGTTTTTGGAAGGTTTCGGGGTGATTTTGGGGCAGTTTTTGGGGTGATTTTGGGGCAGTTTTTTGGGTGATTTTTGGGGTGATTTTGGGAGGTTTCGGGGTGATTTTGGGGCGGTTTTTGGGGTGATTTTGGGGTGGTTTTTGGGAGGTTTCGGGGTGATTTTGGGGCAGTTTTGGGGTAATTTTGGGACAGTTTTGGGGTGATTTTGGGGCAGTTTTTGGGTAATTTTGGGACAGTTTTTTGGGTGATTTTTTGGGGTTATTTTTGGGGCAGTTTTGGGGTGGTTTTTGGGGTGATTTTGGGGCGGGTTTTGGGGTGATTTTGGGGCGGTTTTTTGGGTGATTTTTGGGATGATTTTGGGACAGTTTTGGGGTGATTTTGGGGCAGTTTTTTGGGTGATTTTTGGGGTGATTTTGGGAGGTTTCGGGGTGATTTTGGGGCCCCGCACCTGCAGCAGCACCGTGAGCTGTCCCTGCCGGTAGCGATCCCCGTGCGAGTCCAGCACCTGCATCAGGAACCTGCGGGGAGGGGCGGATGGGCGTGGCCTCAATGGGCGTGTCCCAGGGGTGTGTGGGCGTGTCCCAGGTGTGTGTGGGCATGTCCCAGGTGAGTGTGGGCGTGTCCCAGGGGTGTGTGGGCGTGTCCCAGGTGTGTGTGGGCGTGTCCCAGGTGAGTGTGGGCGTGTCCCAGGGGTGTGTGGGCGTGTCCCAGGTGTGTGTGGGCATGTCCCAGGTGAGTGTGGGCGTGTCCCAGGGGTGTGTGGGCGTGTCCCAGGGGTGTGTGGGCGTGTCCCAGGTGTGTGTGGGCGTGTCCCAGGTGTGTGTGGGCGTGTTCCGGGTGTGTGTGGGCGTGTCCCGGGTGTGTGTGGGCGTGTCCCAGGTGTGTGTGGGTGTGTCCCGGGTGTGTGTGGGCGTGTCCCAGGTGTGTGTGGGTGTGTCCCAGGTGTGTGTGCGCGTGTTCCGGGTGTGTGTGGGCGTGTCCCAGGTGTGTGTGGGTGTTCCAGGTGAGTGTGGGCGTGCCCCAGGTGTGTGGGGGTGTGTCCCAGGTGTGTGTGTGGGCGTGTCCCAGGTGTGTGGGCGTGTCCCAGGTGTGTGTGGGCGTGTCCCCACCTGCGCTCCAGCTGCAGCCTCCTGGTCACTCTCTGCACCTGCCGGAGCCGCTGCAGCGCCCGCGCGTTCACCTGGGGGAGGGGCCACAGTGGGCGTGGCTCAGAGGGGCGTGGCCAACTCCGGACAGGTGCTCTAAAGAGGGCGTGGCCTGGGGATGGGACTGAGGGGGAAGGAGGCGTGGCCATATGAAAGGGGCGCGGTCTGGATGGGGAAAGCGGTTTGAGCCGTGAAACGGGGCGTGGCCTTAAGGTGGGTGGGACCGACCCATGACGAAAGGGGCGGGGCATCCCTGCAAGAGGCGTGTCGACCATTTCGGGTGTGCCTCCGCCATTTTGTGGGCGTGTCCACCCTTTCACACCCACCATGGCATAACCACGCCCACCCCTTTCCAGACACACCCCCCGGTGGGGCGTGTCCCCTCCCTGGGGGCGTGTCCCGGCCCCGCCCCGCTCACCTGCCGGATCTCCCGGCAGCGCCGTCCCAGCGCCTGCAGCTTCAGGCGGCGCCGCCTCCGCTCGGGGCTCTCCCCCTCCCCCTCCCCCTTCTCGCGCCGGGGGCGGGGCTGGGGCGGGAGGGGAGGGGCTGCCCCTCCAGCCCCTCCCCCCCCCTCGGGGCCCCCCCTCGGGCTCCCCCTTCGCTTTCCAGAATGTTCCCCCCGAAGAGCGGCTCCAGCGCCAGCTCCGAGCCCGGCGGCGCCGAGAACTCCTCGAACGACACCCCCGCCATGCCTGGGGGGACACGGGGGGGTCAGGGGACCCGAAAACACACTGGGGGACCCCGAAAACACCCAAAGAGACCCCAAAAACACACTGGGGGACCCCGAAAACAGCCAAAGAGACCCCAAAAACACCCAGAGAGACCCCAAAAACAGCCTGGGGGACCCCAAAAACACCCAGAGAGACCCCAAAAACAGCCTGGGGGACCCCAAAAACACCCAGAGAGACCCCAAAAACAGCCTGGGGGACCCCAAAAACACCCAGGGGGACTCCAAAAACACCCAAAGAGACCCCAAAAACAGCCTGGGGGACCCCAAAAACCATCCCCGCCATGCCTGGGGGGACACGGGGGGGTCAGGGGACCCCGAAAACAGCCAGAGAGACCCCGAAAACAGCCTGGGGGACCCCGAAAACAGCCTGGGGACCCCAAAAACAGCCAAAGAGACCCCGAAAACAGCCTGGGGGACCCCGAAAACAGCCAAAGAGACCCCAAAAACAGCCTGGGGGACCCCGAAAACAGCCTGGGGGTCCCCAAAAACACCCAGAGAGGCCCCAAAAACATCCCCGCCATGCCTGGGGGGACACGGGGGGGTCAGGGGACCCGAAAACAGCCAAAGAGACCCCAAAAACACCCAGGGGGACCCCGAAAACACACTGGGGGACTCCGAAAACAGCCCGGGGGACCCCAAACCCACCCCGGGGGTCTCAAACTCACCCCGGGGGTCCCCAAATCCTTCCCGGCCTTCCCAAGGCTCATCCCAGTCGCTCCCAGTAGCCCACCCCCGCCCCCGTGACGTCACGCACCGCCCGATGACGTCCCTCCCGGCCGATGACGTCACTCCCGGCCCGCAGCGCCGCGACCCCGAGGGGAGAGGAAGGGAACGGGGAGACGGCGGGCGCGCGGCGATGACGTCACGGCGCCGGCGGCCGGCGCGGAAGTGACGCGTTTGGCCGGCGCGCCTCGCCGTGACGTCATCGCGGCGGCGACGGGCCCGGCGGGAGCGGGAGGTAGCGGAGCGGGGAAAATTTGGCGGGAAATGGGGGGAATTTCGGGAAATTTGGGGATGGGGGGAGGGGCCCGAGGGGGCGGGGAGGGCTCGGGGCTTCTCCCAGTGCTCCCAGTTTGGGGTTTGATTGAACTGGGAGGTGACTCTGGTCCCTATTTTCCCCCTCCCAGTGCTCCCAGTGCTCCCAGTTTGGGGTTTGATTGAACTGGGAGGTGACTCTGGTCCCTATTTTCCCCCTCCCAGTGCTCCCAGTGCTCCCAGTTTGGGGTTTGATTGAACTGGGAGGTGACTCTGGTCCCTATTTTCCCTCTCCCAGTGCTCCCAGTGCTCCCAGTTTGGGGTTTGATTGAACTGGGAGGTGACTCTGGTCCCTATTTTCCCCCTCCCAGTGCTCCCAGTGCTCCCAGTTTGGGGTTTGATTGAACTGGGAGGTGACTCTGGTCCCTATTTTCCCCCTCCCAGTGCTCCCAGTGCTCCCAGTTTGGGGTTTGATTGAACTGGGAGGTGACTCTGGTCCCTATTTCCCCCCTCCCAGTGCTCCCAGTGCTCCCAGTTTGGGGTTTGATTGAACTGGGAGGTGACTCTGGTCCCTATTTTCCCCTCTCCCAGTGCTCCCAGTGCTCCCAGTTTGGGGTTTCATTGAACTGGGAGGTGACTCTGGTCCCTATTTCCCCTCTCCCAGTGCTCCCAGTGCTCCCAGTGCTCCCAGTGCTCCCAGTTTGGGGTTTGATTGAACTGGGAGGTGACTCTGGTCCCTATTTTCCCCCTCCCAGTGCTCCCAGTGCTCCCAGTTTGGGGTTTGATTGAACTGGGAGGTGACTCTGGTCCCTATTTCCCCCTCCCAGTGCTCCCAGTGCTCCCAGTTTGGGAGTTTATTGAACTGGGAGGTGACTCTGGTCCCTATTTCCCCCCTCCCAGTGCTCCCAGTGCTCCCAGTGCTCCCAGTTTGGGGTTTCATTGAACTGGGAGGTGACTCTGGTCCCTATTTCCCCCCTCCCAGTGCTCCCAGTGCTCCCAGTGCTCCCAGTGCTCCCAGTACAGCCATGTCTCTGGCCGACGAGCTGCTGGCCGACCTGGAGGAGGCGGCGGGGGAGGAGGAGGAGGCCGAAGGCTCCGAGGGGGGGGAGGGGCCGCCCATCGAGGACGTTCGCGAGGAGCCGGAGCCGCCCGAGGCCGCCGAGTCCGTCCGGAGCATCGCCAAACTCTGGGGCTCCAAGGCGGTGAGGGAGGCGCCCGAGCGACCCCGGAATGGCCCCAAAATGGCCCAAAATTGCCCCAGAAATGTCCTGAAATCACCCCAAAAGTGTCCTGAAATCGCCCCAAAAATGTCCCCAAAAATGTCCCGAAATCGCCCCAAAAATGTCCCCGAAAATGTCCCCAAATCGCCCCGAAAATGTCCCGAAATCACCCCAAAAATGTCCCGAAATCGCCCCAAAAATGTCCCGAAATCGCCCCAAAAATGTCCCCGAAAATGTCCCCAAATCACCCCAAAAATGTCCCGAAATCGCCCCAAAAATGTCCCCAAAAATGTCCCGAAATCACCCCAAAAATGTCCCCAAAAATGTCCCCAAATCACCCCAAAAATGTCCCGAAATTGCCCCAAAAATGTCCCCAAAAATGTCCCGAAATCACCCCAAAAATGTCCCCAAATCACCCCAAAAATGTCCCCAAAAATGTCCCCAAATCGCCCCAAAAATGTCCCGAAATCACCCCAAAAATGTCCCCAAAAATGTCCCCAAATCGCCCCAAAAATGTCCCCAAATCACCCCAAAAATGTCACCAAAAATGTCCCGAAATCACCCCAAAAATGTCACCAAAAATGTCCCGAAATCGCCCCAAAAATGTCCCGAAATCGCCCCAAAAATGTCCCCAAAAATGTCCCGAAATCGCCCCAAAAATATCCCGAAATCGCCCCAAAAATGTCCCCAAAAATGTCCCAAAATCGCCCCAAAAATGTCCCCAAAAGTGTCCCAAAATCATGCCAAAAATGTCCCGAAATCACCCCAAAAATGTCCCCAAAAATGTCCCCGAATCACCCCAAAAATGTCCCAAAATCGCCCCAAAAATGTCCCCAAAAATGTCCCGAAATCGCCCCAAAAATGTCCCGAAATCGCCCCAAAAATGTCCCCAAAAATGTCCCGAAATCACCCCAAAAAGTCCCGAAATCGCCCCAAAAATGTCCCCAAAAGTGTCCCAAAATCACGCCAAAAATGTCCCGAAATCACCCCAAAAATGTCCCCAAAAATGTCCCCGAATCACCCCAAAAATGTCCCGAAATCGCCCCAAAAATGTCCCCAGAAATGTCCCAAAATCACCCCAAAAATGTCCCAAAATCGCCCCAAAAATGTCCCCAAAAGTGTCCCAAAATCACGCCAAAAATGTCCCGAAATCACCCCAAAAATGTCCCCAAAAATGTCCCCGAATCACCCCAAAAATGTCCCGAAATCGCCCCAAAAATGTCCCCAAAAATGTCCCGAAATCACCCCAAAAATGTCCCGAAATCGCCCCAAAAATGTCCCCAAAAATGTCCCGAAATCGCCCCAAAAATGTCCCCAAAAATGTCCCGAAATCACCCCAAAAATGTCCCGAAATCACCCCAAAAATGTCCCAAAGTCACCCCAAAAATGTCCCCAAAAATGTCCCAAAGTCACCCCAAAAATGTCCCGAAATCGCCCCAAAAATGTCCCCAAAAATGTCCCCAAATCACCCCAAAAATGTCCCCAAAAATGTCCCCAAATCACCCCAAAAATGTCCAAAAAGCCCCAAAAAATCCCTAAATCCATCCCAAAAACCCCAAAACTCCCAAATTCCCCCCAAAACCCCCCAAATCCACCCCCAAAATCTCCAAATTCATCCCAAAACCCCAAAACTCCCCCAAAAATCCCCAAATCTGCCCCAACCCCCCCAAACTCCCAAATTCCCCCCAAACCCCCAAAATTTGGGTTTTTCCCCCCAGTTTGCCGAGATCATGCAGAAGATCGAGGAATACATCGGGAAACAGCCCAAGGCCGCCGAAGGTGACCCCCAAATCCCCAAAAAATCCCCCAAATCCCCAAAATCCCAAAAATTCCCGAAATCCCCAAAAAATCCCCAAAAATCCCAAAATCCTAAAAATCCCTGAAATCCCCAAAAAATCCCCAAAAATCCCCGAAATCCCCGAAATCCCCAAAATCCCCAAAATCCCCAAAATCCCCAAAAATCCCCAAAATCCCAAAAATCCCCAAAATCCCAAAAATCCCCAAAATCCCCGAAATCCCAAAAATCCCCAAAATCCCCCAAAATCCCCGAAATCCCCAAAATCCCAAAAATCCCCAAAAATCCCCGAAATCCCAAAAATCCCAAAATCCCCAAAATCCCTGAAATCCCCAAAATCCCAAAAATCCCCCCAAATCCCCAAAAAATCCCCCAAAATCCCAAAAATCCCAAAAATCCCCAAAATCCCCAAAAATCCCAAAAATCCCCAAAATCCCCCAAATCCCCAAAAAATCCCCCAAATCCCCGAAATCCCCAAAGTCCCCAAAATCCCAAAAATCGCCAAAATCCTCCAAATCCCCCCAAAATGCCCAAATCCCCCAAATCCCCAAAAATCCCCAAAAATCCCCAAAATCCCCAAAAATCCCCAAAATCTCCCAAATCCCCCAAATCCCCCCAAATTCCCCAAATCCCCGGGTTTGGGGGAATTTTAGGGAATTTTGGGGAAATCTGGGTGGATTTGGGGAGATTTTGGGCGGATTTTGGGGAATTTTGGGTGAATTTGGGGTTCCAGGTGGAAATTTGGGGAATTTTGGGCGGATTTGGGGGAATTTTGGGGGATTTTGGGGCATTTTGGGGAATTTTGGGCGGATTTTTGGGAATTTTGGGCAGATTTTGGGGAATTTTGGTCGGATTTTGGGGCATTTTGGGCAGATTTTGGGGGATTTTGGGGCATTTTGGGGAATTTTGGTCGGATTTTGGGCGATTTTGGGGAATTTTGGGTGGATTTTGGGCGATTTTGGGGAATTTTGGTCGGATTTTGGGGGATTTTGGTCGGATTTTGGGGAATTTTGGAGAATTTTGGTCGGATTTTGGGGGATTTTGGGTGGATTTTGGGGCATTTTGGGGGATTTTGGGGGATTTTGGGGGATTTTGGGGCATTTTGGGCGGATTTTGGGGAATTTTGGGCGGATTTTGGGGAATTTTGCTCGGATTTTGGGCGGATTTTGGGGAATTTTGGGTGGATTTTGGGGGATTTTGGGGAATTTTGGGCGGATTTTGGGGGATTTTGGGCGGATTTTGGGGAATTTTGTATGGATTTGGGGGATTTTGGTCGGATTTTGGGGGATTTTGGGGGATTTTGGTCAGATTTTGGGGAATTTTGGAGAATTTTGGTCGGATTTTGGGGGATTTTGGGGGATTTTGGTCGGATTTTGGGGCATTTTGGGGCATTTTGGGCGGATTTTGGGGCATTTTGGGGGATTTTGGTCGGATTTTGGGGCATTTTGGGGCATTTTGGGCGGATTTTGGGGCATTTTGGGCGGATTTTGGGGCATTTTGGGGCATTTTGGGGCATTTTGGGGCATTTTGGGGGATTTTGGTCGGATTTTGGGGCATTTTGGGGCATTTTGGGCGGATTTTGGGGCATTTTGGGTGGATTTTGGGGCATTTTGGGCGGATTTTGGGGCATTTTGGGGCATTTTGGGGGATTTTGGGCGGATTTTGGGGCATTTTGGGGCATTTTGGGGCATTTTGGGGCATTTTGGGGCATTTTGGGCGGATTTGGCCGTTTCCGGGCAGTTCTGGGCCCGGTGGAGGCGGCCCCCGAGTACCGGGTGATCGTGGACGCCAACAACCTGACGGTGGAGATCGAGAACGAGCTCAGTGAGTCGCATTTGGGGATTTTGGGGGGATTTGGGGATTTTGGGGGATTTTGGGGGATTTTGGGGGGATTTGGGGGGATTTTGGGGCATTTTGGGGGATTTTGGGGGATTTTGGGGCATTTTGGGGGATTTGGGGGGATTTTTCGGTTTTTTGGGGGATTTTTGGGGTTTTTGGGGGGTTTTTTGGGGTTTTTGGGGGGTTTTTGGTTTTTTTTCGGGGGATTTTTGGGGCATTTTTGGGGGATTCTGCGTCAGATTTTGGGGGGATTTGGGGGGATTTGGGGATTTTGGGGGTTTTTGGGGGGTTTTTTGGGGGATTTTTGGGGATTTTTTGGGGGGATTTTTTGGGGATTTTTGGGCTTTTTTGGGGGGTTTTTTGGGGGGATTTTTGGGGGGTTTTTTGGTATTTTTTGGGGTTTTTTTTGGGGGATTTTTGGCGATTTTTGGGGGGTTTTTTTGGGGGATTTTTGGGGATTTTTGGGGGGTTTTTTGGGGGATTTTTGGGGATTTTTTGGGGGATTTTTGGTTTTTTTTGGGGGGTTTTTTGGGGGATTTTTGGCGATTTTTGGGGGGTTTTTTGGGGGGATTTTTGGGGATTTTTGGGGTTTTTTGATCAGATTTTTGATGGGATTTTTGGGATTTTTGGGGCTTTTTGGGGGGTTTTTTGATGGGATTTTTGGGGGTTTTTTGGGGTTTTTTGGGGGGTTTTTTGGGGGAATTTTTGGGGAGTTTTTGGGGGATTTTTTGGTTTTTTTGGGGGGATTTTTGGGGGTTTTTTTGGGGGGATTTTTGGGGATTCTGTGTCAGATTTTGGGGGAATTCAGGGGGATTTGGGGGTTTGCCGGTGGGAATTTGGGGGTTTTGGGGCGATTTTGGGGCAGTTTTGGGTGGGTTTGGGGGAATTTCGGGATTTTCGGGCGGATTTTGGGAGGATTTGGGGGTTTTTCCAGTGGGATTTTGGGGTTTTTGGGGGGATTTGGGGGTTTTTTGGGTGGATTTGGGGGTTTTTGGGTGGATTTTGGGTTTTTTGGGTGAATTTTGGGGTTTTTCGGGTGGATTTCGGGGTTTTTTGGGTGGATTTGGGGTTTTTTTTTGGGTGGATTTTGGGTTTTTTGCGTGGATTTTGGTTTTTTTGGGTGGATTTTGGGTTTTTTGGGGGGCATTTTGGGTTTTTTGGGTGAATTTTGGGGTTTTTCGGGTGGATTTCGGGGTTTTTTGGGTGGATTTTGGGTTTTTTTGGGTGGATTTGGGGGTTTTTGGGTGGATTTGGGTTTTTTTGGGTGGCTTTGGGGTTTTTTGGGTGGATTTTGGGGTTTTTTGGGCGGATTTTGGGGTTTTTTGGGTAGATTTTGGCGTTTTTTGGAGGATTTTGGGGTTTTTTTGGGCGGATTTTGGGGTTTTTTGGGTGGATTTTGGGGTTTTTGGGTGGATTTGGGGTTTTTTGGGTGGATTTTGGGGTTTTTTGGGAGGATTTTGGGGGTTTTGGGTGGATTTTGGGTTTTTTGGGTGGATTTTGGGTTTTTTTGGGTGGATTTGGGGGTTTTTGAGAGGATTTTGGGTTTTTTTGGAGCATTTTGGGTTTTTTTGGGTGGATTTGGGGGTTTTTTGGGTAGATTTTGGGTTTTTTGGAGGATTTTGGGGTTTTTTGGGTGGATTTTGGGTTTTTTGGGGGCCATTTTGGGGCTCTGATGTGGGAATTTGGGGTTTTCCCCCCCGCCCCCCTCAGACATCATCCACAAGTTCATCCGGGACAAATATTCCAAACGTTTCCCGGAGCTGGAGTCGCTGGTGCCCAACGCCCTCGACTACATCCGCACCGTCAAGGTGGGTAAAACCCCCCAAAACCCCCCAAAATGCCCCAAAAACCCCAAAAAACGGCCCAAAACCCCCCAAAAAACCCCCAAAATGCCCCAAAAACCCCCAAAACGGCCCAAAAACGCCCCAAAAACCCCGAAAAACACCCCAAAATGCCCCAAAACCCCCAAAACACCCTGAAAATGGCCCAAAAACACCCCCAAAACCCCCCCAAAACCCCCCAAAATGCCCCAAAAATGCCCCAAAATGCCCCAAAAACCCCCAAAACGGCCCAAAAACGCCCCAAAATGCCCCAAAAAACCCCAAAAACGCCCCAAAAATGCCCCCAAAACACCCTAAAAACGCCCCAAAACGCCCCCAAAACAGCCCCAAAAAACCCCCAAAATGCCCCAAAATGCCCCAAAAACGCCCCAAAAATCCCCAAAAACGCCCCAAAATGCCCCAAAAATGCCCCAAAATGCCCCAAAAAAACCCCAAAATGCCCCAAAAACGCCCCAAAAACGCCCCAAAACGGCCCAAATTTGGGGGAATTTTTTGGGGTTTTTTTGTGGGATTTTGGGAATTTTTTTGACGGTTTTTTGAGGTTTTTTTTTGTGGGATTTTGGGGATTTTGGGGGTTTTTTTGTGGGGATTTTTTTGGGGTTTTTTTGTGGGATTTTGGGAAATTTTTTGTGGGTTTTTCGTGGGTTTTTTAATGGGATTTGGGGTTTTTCGGGGGGTTTTTTGGTTCTGTTTTTGGAGGGTTTTTTTGGGGGTTTTTTTGGAATTTTGTGGATTTTTTGGGGAATTTTGTTTCGTGGATTTTTTGGGGGATTTTTTTTGTGGATTTTTTTTAAATTTCTTTCTTTCGTGGGATTTTTCAGAATCTTTTTGGCGGAATTTTGGGGATTTTGGGGTTTTTTTTGTTTTGTTTTTATTTTTAATTTTGTGGATTTTTCGAGGGGGATTTTTTTTTTCCCCGGGATATTTCGGAATCTTTCCGCGGGAATTTTGTGGGGATTTTGGGGGTTTTTTTGGGTTTTTTTAATTTATTTTTTAATTTTGGGGATTTTTTGGGGGGGATTTTTTTTTTCTGGGATATTTTGGAATCTTTCTGGAAGAATTTTGGAGAGATTTTTTTGGCGGGATTTGGGGGATTTTGGGGGTTTTTTTTTTGTTTCTTTTTAATTTTGTGGATTTTTTTCTGGATTTCTTTCTTTTGTAGGATTTTTTTGTTTTTTTTTTTTTGGTTTTGGAGTGTTTTTTAGGGATTTTTTTGGAATTTTGTGGATTTTTTTCTGGATTTCTTTCTTTTGTAGGATTTTTTGGGTTTTTCTTTGGTTTTGGAGTGTTTTTTAGGGATTTTTTTGGAATTCTGTGGATTTTTTTCTGGATTTCTTTCTTTCCTGGGATATTTCAGAATCCTTCCGCAGGAATTTTTCAAGACATTTTTTTCCGCCGCCATTTCGGGGATTTTTTTGGGTTTTTCTTTGGTTTTGGAGTGTTTTTTAGGGGTTTTTTTTGGAATTTTGTGGATTTTTTTCTGGATTTCTTTCTTTTGTAGGATTTTTTGGGGTTTTTTTTTGGTTTTGTTTTTTAGGGTTTTTTTTGGAATTCTGTGGATTATTTTTTGGATTTCTTTCTTTCCCGGGATATTTCAGAATCCTTCCGCGGGAATTTTTAAAGACATTTTTTTTCGGTTCCATTTTGGGGATTTTTTTTGGGTTTTTTTTTGGTTTTGGAGTGTTTTTTAGGGATTTTTTTGGAATTTTGTGGTTTTTTTTCTGGATTTCTTTCTTTTGTAGGATTTTTTTGGTTTTTTTTTTGGTTTTGGAGTGTTTTTTAGGGATTTTTTTTGGAATTTTGTGGATTTTTCGAGGGGAATTTTTTTTTTCCCCGGGATATTTCACAATCCTTCCGCGGGAATTTTTCAAGACATTTTTTTCCGCCGCCATTTCGGGGATTTTTTCCTCGTTTTTTTTTTTTTGTGTTTTTTTTTTTTTTCCCCGGGATTCCGGGATTTTCCTTTTCCGGGTCACACCTTTTCTCTCTCCCTCCCTCCCCTTTTCTTTTTTTTGGGGCGGATTCCGCAGGAATTGGGCAATTCCCTGGACAAGTGCAAGAACAACGAGAACGTGCAGCAGATCCTGACCAACGCCACCATCATGGTGGTCAGCGTCACCGCCTCCACCACGCAGGGGTCGCCGCAACTGACTCCGCCTTTTTGGGGGCAATTTGGGCGATTTTGGGGCTTTTGGGGTGGAATTCGGGGGGGGGGGAGGTTTTGCTTCTTTTTAAATTTAATTTTGTTCTTTTTTGGTTTTTTTTTTTCATTTGTTCCCCATTTTTATTTTGTTTCCGTTTATTCCAATTTTAATTTTATTTTTGTCCGTTTATTTTGGGTTTTTTTGGTTTTCATTTTTCCCCCGTTTTTATTTTGTTTGTTTCCGTTTATTCCAGTTTTAATTTTATTTTTGTCCGTTTATTTTGGGGTTTTTTTGGTTTTCATTCATTATTTCCCCGTTTTTATTTTATTTATTTGATTTCATTTGTTTCATCTGTAATTTTATTTTTTGCCCATTTTTTTGTTCTTTTTTTTCTTTTCATTATTTCCCCACTTTTATTTTGTTTGTTATCGTTTGTTTCATTTTTTAATTTTATTTTTGTCCATTTATTTTGTTTTTTTTTGTTTTACTTCACTGTTTCCACATTTTTATTTTATTTATTTGTTATCATTTGTTTCATTTTTTACTTTTTCTGTCCATTTAGTTTGGGTTGTTTTTGTTTGTTATTTCCCTGGTTTTATTTTATTTATTTGTTTTCATTTGTTTCATTTTTAATTTTATTTTTGTCTGTTTATTTTGGGGTTTTTTTGTTTTCGTTCATTATTGCCCCAGTTTTATTTTATTTATTTGTTATCATTTACTTCATTCGTAATTTTATTTTTTACCCATTTTTTTGTTCTTTTGTTTCCTTTTTTTTATTTCTCACTTTTATTTTATTTGTTATCGTTTGTTTCATTTTTAATTTTTTTTTTGTCCGCTTATTTTGGTTTCTTTTTGTTTTTCTTCATTAATCTCCCCACTTTTGTTTTGTTTATTTGTCATCATTTGTTTCATTTTTAATCTTATTTTTGTCTGTTTAATTTGGTTTTTTTTCTTCGTTATTTCCTCTTTTATTTTATTTATTTGTTTTCATTTGTTTCATTTTTAATTTTATTTTTGTCCGTTTATTTTGGGTTTTTTTTTGTTTTTCTTCATTATTCCCCCACTTTTATTTATTTATTTATTTCTTTGTTATTTTGGGGGGTTTTTGGGGATTTTTGGGGATTTTGGGGTCTTTGGGGGGGTTTGGGACCTTTTGGGGTGAAATTTGGGGTTTTTGGGGCAATTTTGGGGGGATTTGGGGTTCTCGGGGCGGATTTTGGGGGTTTTTGGGGCGGATTTTGGGGGTTTTTGGGGTCCCCAGCTCTGATTTTTGTCTGTTTTTAGGGTTTTTGGGGCGGATTTGGGGGTTTTTGGGGCGGATTTGGGGGTTTTTGGGGTCCCCAGCTCTGATTTTTGTCTGTTTTTAGGGTTTTTGGGGCGGATTTTGCGGTTTTTGGGGTCACTGGACCCAAATTCGAAGTGGTTTTTGGGGTTTTGGGGCGGATTTTGGAGTTTTCGGGTGGATTTGGGGGTTTTCGGGGTCGCTGGACCCGAATTCGAAGTGGTTTTTGGGGTTTCGGGGGCGGATTTTGGGGTTTTGGGGGCAATTTTTGGGGTTTTCGGGGTCACTGGACCCAAATTCGAAGTGGTTTTTGGGGTTTTGGGGGCGGATTTTGGGGTTTTCAGGGCGGATTTTGGGGTTTTTGGGGGAGATTTTGGGGTTTTGGGGGCAGATTTGGGGGTTTTTGGGGGAGATTTTGGGGTTTTCGGGGCGGATTTTGGGTTTTCGCGGTCGCTGGACCCGAATTCGAAGTGGTTTTTGGGGTTTTGGGGGTAGATTTTGTGGTTTTCAGGGCAGTTTTTGGGGTTTTCCGGGTCGCTGGACCCGAATTCGAAGTGGGTTTTGGGGTTTTGGGGCGGATTTTGGGGTTTTGGGGGCGGATTTTGGGGTTTTCGGGGTCGCTGGACCCGAATTCGAAGTGGGTTTTGGGGTTTCAGGGCGGATTTTGGGGTTTTGGGGGCGGATTTTGGGGTTTTGGGGCGGATTTTGGATTTTCGGGTCGCTGGACCCAAATTCGAAGTGGTTTTTGGGGTTTTGGGGCGGATTTTGGGGTTTTGGGGCGGATTTTGGATTTTCGGGGTCGCTGGACCCAAATTCGAAGTGGTTTTTGGGGTTTTGGGGCGGATTTTGGGGTTTTGGGGGCAGTTTTTGGGGTTTTCGCGGTCGCTGGACCGAAATTCGAAGTGGTTTTTGGGGTTTCGGGGGCGGATTTTGGGGTTTTCGGCGCCCCCCCGGCCTGATTTCCGTCCCCCTCCGGGGCCTGCAGGCAGCAGCTGTCGGAGGAGGAGCTGGGGCGCATCGAGGACGCGTGCGACATGGCGCTGGCGCTCAGCGGGGCCAAGCTCAGGATCTACGAGTACGTCGAGTCTCGGATGTCCTTCATCGCCCCCAACCTCTCCCTCATCCTCGGCGCCTCCACCGCCGCCAAGATCATGGGTCAGGCCACCGAAACCCCCGCGGAAAAACTCGGAAATCGCCGCGAAAATCGGCTCGAAAATGGCCACGAAAAACGCCGAAATCCCAGAAAAAAACCCCCAAAATTCCCGCGAAAATCGGCCCGAAAATCGCCACGAAAAACGCCGAAATCCCAGAAAAAACCCCCCAAAATTCCCGCGAAAATCGGCTCGAAAATCGCCACGAAAACGCCGAAATCCCAGAAAAAAAACCCCAAAATTCCCGCGAAAATCGGCTCGAAAATCGCCACGAAAAACGCCGAAATCCCAGAAAAAAACCCCCAAAATTCCCGCGAAAATCGGCTCAAGAATCGCCACAAAAACCCGAAATCCCAGAAAAAAACCCCAAAATTCCCGCGAAAATCGGCCCAAAAATCGCCACAAAAAAGCCCTGAAATTCTCGCAAAAAACCCCAAAATTCCCGCGAAAATCGGCCAAAAAAATCGCCAAAAAAACCCCTGAAATTGCCCCGAAAATCGGCCAAAAAAATTGTCACAAAAATGCCCCAAAATTCCTGCAAAAAACCCCCCAAATTCCGCGAAAATCGGCTCAAAAATCGCCACAAAAAACCCCGAAAATTGGCCCAAAAATAACCACAAAAAACCCCGAAAATTGGCCAAAAATCGGCCCAGAAATCGCCACAAAAAACCCGAAAATTGGCCCAAAAATCGCCACAAAAAACCCCGAAATCCCCGCGAAAATCGGCTCAAAAATCGCCACAAAAAAACCCGAAATCCCAGAAAAAAACCCCCAGATTCCTGCGAGAATCGGCTCAAAAATCGCCACAAAAACCCCCGAAATCGCCCCGAAAATTGGCCAAAAATTCGCCACAAAAAACCCCAAAAATTGGCTCAAAAATCGCCACAAAAAACCCCGAAATCCCCCTGAAAATTGGCCCAAAAA